>NC_048407.1:25633495-25651256 GCF_013103735.1 Etheostoma cragini
AACATGGTGGAAGCTTAGTTGCACATGTATCTAGCTGGCACTTTCAGTCAAAAATATAAGGGCATACATTGGTTGTGGATGACAATAAACATGGCAAAAATGGTAAACATATTTCTATCACATCAAATGTAACTGATGATTCTGCAACTTTTTTTCTTTTCTTTTTTTCTTCTTCAAATAACAGATACATACACACAACATACTATCTGCCAGTGAGAGTCTTTGAGACGGAAGGCGCAGTAATCCCCAAAAAATAAGGAGCTCCTGACCAGCGTCAGCAGTTTCAGGGTCTCTGCCATAGCAACAGAACTAAAACGTGTCCCTCGAAGTGCGTCTCCTTCCCGGTCTCCCATCAGAGTCCATCAGTTTTGGCTCTTCTGGAAGGAGGCCCAAACCAAAACAATCCCTGTCCCCAGTGTCTCCCAAAGCCTTGACAACAACTCTGTAATTTCTTTCTGTCTTCACAAAACAAAAAAAGATCAACAGTTAATCACCACTCAAGGTGTAGCGTAGCTGCTTGTATCCTTCCCGAAATTGTAATACTCCTCCATGTCCTCCATGTTTGCTGTAGTGAGTTTAGTGAGGTTTTGGGAGCCACCATTGTCCATATTGTCTGGTGATGTAAAGCTGAAGTTCTGTCCTTCATACTCCCCCTGGCTATCCATTTCTGGAAGAACTTCTGGAAAATACAACACAAACATGAAAAGCATTAGAAAGTACATTTCCAAAGCTACCACAATGAGTGTCCTCATGCTGAAGGTATCCCTGGGCCACCAGTGTTCATTAGGGTAACACATCCTGTTTCACATTGTTTTATTGCTTTAATGTTAATAGATATGGGTTCTTGCTATGAATTACTAAAATATAAGAATATATATATATATATTTTTTTTTTTTATAGTTATGGCCCTGAAGTTTTTCCTTTTAACATTAGATATGTATGATAAAAAACATCAACAATGAAATATATATATATATATAAAATGAAAAAATATCCATATGTCATTTTAAGTAAAGGTCTAACACTCAACAACTCACTGTGCGGGTGAGATTTGATCAGATTTGATTGACAGTGGCCAGGCTCCATAAGCAGGCAATCCCATAACTGTCATCAGATTATCAAATGTGGATAAATTCTGCGTGAAGGTACATGACATCACCCAATCCATCTCAAACTACTGAGACAAGCATAAAGGGGAAACAAAACAGAAATCTCTCATGTTTGGCAGGAAGTTATGCGTTTTTGTAGGATCGCATGGCACATAGTAAGAAGGTTATACGGGAAATTGAGTTTTGGGTTTTCTGGGCCTTCACCATTCCTGCAATACTTGATGTTGCAATAATCGTAAACACACTGCACCAATACAAAAAAATTTGTCTGAAAAAGTGAAATGCAAAAACAAGCGAGAAGAAGTTGATAATACATGAATTCAGCAAAAGGAGCCTTTGGTATGATTGTTGCCTGGGTGAAAAGTAAAAAAAAGAATTACATCACTGATCTATGTTGTCTGAGCAAAAATACCACAATTATGAAACAGTGTCGGCATCTTAGACGGAGCATGACGGGTTCCAAGGATGTCAACATATTCAGGTTTGCACGCTGATGGTCTGTTACTATTAAATATTTCAAAATTATATTTAAAGGTAAATATTTATCGCAAACAATGTTAATTTTAAATTTGTGGGTATGTGCATATGAGTTGTTGAGCTTTGATGACGGCTTCCAAGCTGTACGACCAGGCCAGTAGCAGGTTTGCGATCAGAGGGTCACTCCAATGAATTGTGGACTGAAGTAGAGATTTCTTTGAAATAGTCACTATTGGAAAAACCAAGTGGCAAACTAGTCAACACTTCTTATTACTTACCATTTTTCTACTGTGTTCCCCCCCCCCCTTGCCATTTTTGTTGCATGTATAGGTACAAGTGCCAAGAACTAACAAGTAAAATAATAACACAAATATATATAGTTCTCTGGAAAAAAAAAGGTGGGGGGTGGTGATGGTTACTTAACCAGCAACTTTCATTTTTTGGGCTTCGGGCAGCTATAGTCCAGGATGTTTGAAGTAAAGCTTTAATATTCAATCAATCTTCACTGGAAAAATAACAGAACAGTTTGTTTGTCAACAACGTGCAGCATGCCTCACCTTGTCCTTCTGGTGAGACGTCCATTCCGTGCTTGACTTTCATGTGCCTGCTGAGGTTTCCCTTCAGGTTGAACTTACTGGTGCAGTAGGGACATTTGAAGGGCTTACTGCCAGCATGAAGATGCATGTGGCCCAGCAGGTTGTACATTCTGTTGAACGACTTGCCACATACCTGAAAAAAATAAACAAAAAAATTAATAAACATTACCAAATTTATTGACATTTATGAACACAGAGTAGGGCTGTGAAATGTAAAAAAAAATGTAATCGTGATGACGAAATCGCAAACAATCACAAAAACAGAGTAATCAAGAAAAAATATTATTTTGCACATTACGTTTAGCAAGACAACTCTTATATTTTTATATTTTAACAAGAAAAGTCTGGAGGGGAATTCCACAGTTCAAGGTGTTTACACAGTTATTTTAGATTCAGTAATGAACAAAAGCAACATCTTTCCAAAAGTCAATGAGCAATCGTGTAAAAATATCATGATTTCAATATTGACCAAAGTAATCGTGATCATAATTTTTTTTTTTTCATAATCGAGCAGCCCTAATGCATACATAAACTAATTTATATGTAAAAGTATTTGTATATGTCAAAGTAGCTACTTGTACATGTTGACAAGGTTCATTTGAAGAGTGGCAGGGCTGAAACTACAAACAAAAACCCCAAACTACTGATTCTCCATCCAAACGCTCATTCTTCACTTCACATTTAAACTGACAACTGTAAAATATCCATATCAAGGAAACTATAGTTTAAAAAAAAAAAAACCTACTGAGAAAGCATATCAGTTTGTGTTTATCAATATTGCCGTTATGGGGGTTTGAAAGATTCTACGATCTTATTTCCCCCAGCTCTTCGCCTTGAGGCAAACGAGTTCACTCCTACTGGAGACAGCCTTCACAGAAAAATGACAGGTCTCAATAAAAAAAAAAGGCATTGATTGTTCACTCTGTAATTCAAAAACTTTAAGCAGTATATTCACTACATGGGATAGAATAGTAATGTAAAGCTAAACGATATGAGACAAAAACGGTGTGTAAACACACTGCACATTGCAGGATCATTTGTACAGTGGCAGGGCTTTACATGTCAGTAACATTGTTTTCTGGTTATCAGCCGTAATGGGACAGTAGCAACTTTGGTAGTAAGTCCACTGGCAAGTAAAAGGCTACAATGTCCTGTGCAGAAAGCACACACGCATTGAAGAAAAAACAAAAACTGAGGGCTGGGCAGGAATGGGTAGCTACCATTAGGAATTGTTTAGCAAGAGCATTCAAACCTATGAATATGTTGTGACCATGTACTGTATCAAAAGTTCAATATACAGTGAGTATATAGCTAACATGGTGGAAGCTTAGTTGCACATGTATCTAGCTGGCACTTTCAGTCAAAAATATAAGGGCATACATTGGTTGTGGTTGACAATAAACATGGCAAAAAAACTGATTTCTATCACATCAAATGTAACTAATGACTCTGCAACTGCAACTTTTTCTTTTCCTTTTTTCTTCTTCAAATAACTGATACAATCACACAGTGGAGGGGACTTTCACAGTTTTCCTTTTTTAAGATTCAGTAATGAACAAAAGCAACATCTTTCCAAAAGTCAATGAGTTATTGTGTAAAATAATCATGATTTCAATATTGACCAACATAATCGTGATTATGATTTTTTTTTTCCAATAATCGAGCAGCCCTAACACATACATAAACTGATTTAAAAGATATGTATATGTCAAAGTAGCTGCTTTTACTAAAATATCCTGCCGGATGACGGTTGCCTCAAAACTCAGTCGATTTTCTTGCACGGTAAGAATGTGGATTTCATTGCAGCAAAACCACTGATATCACAGCGTAATATCCTTATGAAGTGTCTCATCCTCACAAATCCTGTAATATTAAATTATACTAAACTTTAAAAGCGTCATTACATTTCATGACAAAATTAATTTGAATTACACCCTGAATATTAACGTTTTTCTTTTCTTTAAACCTACATTGTGTAATGTTTTAAGTTGATTCTTAGCAAAAACTCCTTTGTTCTTTCACAAATATGTGCTCATACATGTGTAATTACTTCCATCAGCTAATCAAACTCTTCGCAACAGCGTAGAATCTGCCATTCAGAGTCATTCAGAATACACACGAGCCGTTCGCTTAAAGGGGAACAGCCATGTTGCTTGATACAAACAACAACGTGACAGGCAAAGCAACAAGAGCAACTTTAATATTGGAGTGACTAAAACATCTGTGTGTAACTAACAGCTAATTTTGTGTTTGGCTACCGTAGGAGTTAAAACACGCTCGGAATGTCAAGGACTAGAAAGTAATATTCAGTTGGTTGTCATGTACAATTTCACTGCTAGATTCTTTCACAATGTAGCTTTAATAAACTGAATCAAGATCAAACACTCGCCTTGCATTTGAATGGCTTCACAGGCAGGTGGACTATCATGTGGGTCTTAAGTGTCTGTTTCTGGATGAAGCTCTTGAAGCAGACGTGACACTGGAACGGTCTGACGCTGTTGTGGATCAGCATGTGCCTCTTCAGGTTGGCCGACAGGGTGAACTCCCGGGAACACACGTCACATTTGTGGCCTTTCATCCCCTGCAGAGTCCAAAGAGCAGGAAAGGGTTAATCATTCAGATATAAAAATGTGTTCTGTCATTTTTTTCCCTCCTCACATTGTTCACTAAAAATAAGACAAGTGGATTCATTGCTCAATTCAAAGATCGTTTGATTTGTTAGGGGGAGTTGCCAGAGAGTTGAAAGAAGGACGCTGGGTGATGTTACAGAAACAAGTGCATTCTGGTTTATTATAACGGGGTGCTATTTATTGTGGTTTGGTTGCCTGCTAAGGTGGCATAATAGTGACAAAATGTGATATGGCGATATCGATGATGAATTTTCCATATTAGTTTGATATTTTTAAACACGTTACATAGAAAACGCAACCAGAATACATTCCTAACAAATTAAAACAAGTTTTCTTACAACAGAATGTTTAAATCAACTGACAGTCATATTGGACTGGTATAACACAAATGTATAAATAAGTCTACATGTCAACAGAAAAGGACATGATTCACTGGTTGTACAGTAAAAAATATATAAATAAAGTCCATTACTACAGAACATGACATGTTTCACTGGTTGTATAGTAAAACATATATAAATAAAGTCCATGTCTACAGAACAGGACATGTTTCACTGGTTGTTCATTATAAAATAAATAATGAGAACAGGACACAACTTTTCTTTTGCTTCTCTGATTTTTTTCCACTTTGTTGTCTATTAATTTCTTCACTTACACTGTCACTCTGTTGAAATATGCACACACATGGTACGCTCCATAGGGTTTGTCACGTATGGGACCCGTGTGCTGAAGTGCGCCAACATGTGCAAGTGGCACGTTTGCTGGCCAATGAAACATGATCATTATAGCGTTTCAAATCCAACACAGCTAAGCTACACAGCCAATGGATTGGACGCAGAGCTCCAGAAAATAAACAAAATATTGCATACTTATTGCAACACTTTCAATATATTATTGGGGTGCAAAAAAGGTTGTAGCCCACCACATAATTCACTGAATTGATGGCCACATTGTACTTCCTGTTCCCATTCCCCAGAGCATCACGGGAACTGTAGTTCCAAAACAATGAGAGATGATTATGCGTCATTGAAGTAGTACGACTGAGGAGGGGCCACCGTGTCTAATTTTGAAAACCCCTGGCTTTAATTGTGCTACGGTAGTCTGATATCTAAGGTCATAACACAAAATAATATGGAAGATATAACACCTTTGTCAAACATATAGACCAAAGAACAACAATAAAAGCATGACGACCGTTTGCCTAAGATGGGAGTGGCAGTTTTGTAGAACATTTTAACCAAATGATAATCACATCCTGCCTGTGAGAGGTCGATCATTTGTCTGACTTTATCAAAATTCACGGCAGCCATTTTGGGTATACCAAAAGAGACTACTACAGTTAGAGGGGGAAAAGCCCTTTCTACTCTTTCTTATTCGGTTCCTGTAATATTTTTAACCACATGCGACAGTATATGTACAAACATTGAAAAGCAAAACACATGAGCAGACAATTCCCGACATCTAAGGCCTTGAGGCTTGTCTCAATGAATGTGCTTCTGCACCGTACACTCCACTCTGCAGTCAGCACACACACAAGTGGATCTGAATAACTGGATTCTGGTTTATGGAGAAGAACAAACAAGTATTACAGGTCACCGGTGGGTCAAGAGACTATGTTTGTATAAGCAGACAAATGTGGCAGACTGTCAGTCTCCCCGCAGTCTGCACAACTGTGCTGTGTTACTGTTGTCCACCAGGGGGAGCAGTGAACAGACATCAGACTCAGATACAAAAGAGAACATTCTCTCCACTGAGAATTCTGACTGCTCTCTCATTTCCATGATGAGTGTGGCTCAGGGTTTTTGTTCCCCTGAAGGGGATCCCATTTATAAAGCCTTAGGAATACGGCATCGTTATTTGCCAATGTGTGTGAGTTCTATTAGAAATGCTATCCATCTATCTGTGGGAAGTCTATTTCCAAAAAATGCCTCGTTCAAAAGGTGAAATGAAGAATGCGGGTTCAGAGAAATGTCAACATGTCACATGTTGTGTATTTTAGAACAACAAAATGATCAAAGCCTAAATACTAGAAAAATTTAGTCCTCGGGTAATATTAAATTAATTGCGCTATCTCAGTGTCCTCATCTCTCTTTTCCTCAACTATGCGCGTGTATGTGTGTGTGTGTGTGTTTCTGTAGAACACACAACGAGCACTGAACAATTACAGACATTTCAGTCAAACAAAGTCTATAATGAGGAGTAAGCTACATGAAACTCTCAGTATTCTCAATGTACAGACTCCAATCTTTGTGAAAATGCAGCACTGAACAGATATCTATTCTACTTCTTATTTCCGTCAGAGTCAGACTTGTTAGCGCTACAATGATAAATGCCTTATATGGACGGGAAAAATGGCAAAAAAAACAAATTCTGACCTTGGTGTGGGATGTTTTGCTGTTTTCATCCACTTCTATTTTAAACCCCAAAAATCTCATGGAAGTTGTAGTCACAACAAAAGTCAGACTTAAAGACACAACTGACGCAGTACAGAGTGCGTAGTGTGGATGCCTGCCAGGGTAAGTTATCCTACATGCTGACTTCATCCAGATCTCAATGGGTAAAGTACAGAAGATGAACACAGGTGTGGTAGCCTCCTTTTGGTGATCTGATAGTGCCCCTTTTTTGTATGCCTGTTTGCTTTCACTCTATTTTCATTTTATTTTACATGACAAAAGAAAACCCCTTACGAGTCTCATTATCTATACAGGTAATATGTATAGTGCATCTGTAACTAGAGCAGTCAGGAAGTCTGGGTTGGAGTGGACGAGTCAGTACCTTATGAGTGAGCGAGTGCTGACGTAGGTGGTGGAGCTGCACAAACTCCAGGCCGCACTGGGAGCAGGTGTAAGGCCTCGGGCTCTGGTGCTTCAGCAGGTGGTTCTGGAGCTGGCTGCGGTAGGCGAACGACTTGTTGCACTCAGTGCACTGGAAGGTGTGGGGGCCCTGGTGGCTGGTTTGGTGACGTTTGAGGTGGGCGTAGGTGGGGAACTCCATGCCACACTGAGAGCAGACATGACAACGTCCGCGCTCGTGCTTCACCTCGTGCGCTCGCAGCTCGCTGGGATAAGCAAAGCCGCGGCGGCAGAAACGGCAGCTGTAGGGCTTGACGTCAGTGTGTTGGAGCATGTGTCGCTTCAGGTGGCTGGTCTGGGTGAAGCCCTTCTTGCAGACGGTGCATTTGTGGGGACGCGTGCCCTGGTGGGTCAGCAGGTGGGTTTGAAGATGACTGGGCTGCTTGAAGAGTTTCCCGCAATGTGGACAGGCGTGTGGTTTGATGCCATTGTGGCCCAGGATGTGCGTGACCAAGTTGTATTTGGAGGTGTACGATTTATCACACATGCGACACTTCCAGCGCTTCAGACCATCTCCCACATCTACGCAGTACGATTCATCAATCTGGATATTGATATCTAGCCGGTCCACTCTGCGGCCGCCGTGGCGACGGGGAGGCTGAGGGTGGGGGGGCTGCTGATGCTGCGCTCCTGCATTCCCATCCGTCCACATCATGTTCTGGCTGCTGTCTTCGTACTCGCCCGCCATGCCCATTTCGGCCGAATCATAGCTGCCCACTTCGCTGGTCTGGAAGTAGCTGCTGATGGCTTCGTCCTGCTGGGTGGGCTTCATCATGTTGTTCCCCTGGTGCTCTACATCTTCTTCGTCCTCTCTGCCACCTCGGCTGTGGCCCCCCATAGGGCGCTGGCTTTGCAGTCCTCTGTGGCCCTGCTCCCCTCCTCTGTGGCTCACCTGGGGGGGAGGAGGGTGACCGTGCGTGTTGGCTTGCGGCTGGTTGGATGCTTCCCGCTCACACTCCACACAGTTCTTGTTGTTACTTCTGAGGGTGGCTGGATCCACTTGTACCAACCCACCTCTGGGAGCCAGATTGTTAAGCATGTGGACACAGGAGGACATTGCAGAGTTCACCACTTCCCCTTTCACATGGGAAGAGGACACATGGGATGAGGACACGTCACCGCCTTGAAGGCTGTGACGATCGGGGCCCACCATTTTTGCATCTGGATGTTGAGGGGGCCCCTGCTGCCACCTCCTCTGACTGCAACTGGGTTGCATCTGTCCGTCTTCTCCCAAGTTGTCTCCCAAATAATCTCCGTTGGCTCCAATAAGCTGGTCTGCGTACTCGTAGTCAACGCCGTCTACTGGTGGTGCAGGGGACTCTTTGGGTTCGCCGGTGTAGAAGCCGTTGGGTGCAATGGTAGCGCCAAACACTTCATTCTGGGAGATGAGACCTAGCACGGCGGCCTGGGCCAGGGACAGCACGACTACGGGGTCTGTCTGTGTGCCTATGTCCACCAGCCTGGCCATTACCTTGGGCTCACATCTACCCAGGCGCCGGCTCGCCTCCTCCTGGAACAAAAAGAGACACAAATACACAGACATGCATCAGCACTGCAAGAAAGAAATCATCAAAGTATATCTGACCATGGAGATAGAATCAGCAAATAGAGATTGTTGTAACTCATTCAACTGCACGATACTGTGGGGGGAAATGAATGACATGTTAAGGTAAGTTTGTTGTTTCAGCCAACTTTTCACCTCTAACTTATGAACAATATTAGCATGGAGAAGCTAAGAAACAATAATCAAGAACACAGCCTCGCTTGCTCTTGATAACTTTTAAACAGCTTGCATTTGTCAAAACAGGACACTTAGGCCAACAAACAATTGAAACTAAGGCAGATAAGTAATGGCAATAATTTGGCTTCAGTCACACTACAGCATACTGTCCAAGTGAGCCAATGAGAACAAAAAGATGTCGAGGCTCATGGTCCAATCAGAGTGTCTCTTTAAGCCAGTTGTCGACAGAGATAGTAGAAAGACACAGAGAGAGAAATACATTTTGATTGATTTAATTTGTGAAGGAGCCCTTTATTGGAAATTGGCAAATCTTTAGATCTAGGGACTGAGACACAAAAACTATGATAGACAACATCATAATCCAGTGTGCTAAACATGTATGGCTGTGTATTTGTGTGTGTGTGTGTGTGTGTGTGTGTATGTGTGTTGTGGGGGATTAGATGGCCTATTGGTCTACAGAAAAACACACACATTCAATTGCAAGAGGGGGAAAAAGAGAAAGAAAAAACTGAGGAAGATTAAGAAATAAAAAAAAGAATGTAAAAGCAGGAGGAGAGAAAAACAGAGGAGAGCAGAGAGAACACAGAGGGGAAAGAGGAAAAAGCAGAGACAGAGGGAGGGGGGGAGAGTGGGAGGGAGGGAGGGAGGGAAGGAGGGAGGGAGAGAGCGAAGCAGGAGAGAGAGCTTAGAGCAGGCAAGAGTTTAGTGGAGGGGAGGGGGGAGAGAAAAAAGAGAATATGAAAGGTAGAGGGAGAGTGAAGGAGAGATAAGGAGAAGAGGGGGTAGGGGGAGGGAAAGAAGAAAGCTGAGAGAGAGAGAGAGAGAGAGAGAGAGAGACACTGGAGAGGGAGGGGAGAGCTGAGTGAAAAAGTGAGAGGGTGAGTGTGGCAGCAGTCAAAAGAGAGCAAGAGGAAGAAAGAGAAAAAAGATATGTAGAGACAGAGAGGCAGGGAGAGGCAGTGTGCAACCAGGAGACAGAAGGAGAAAGAAAATGACAAAATGAAAGCCAGGCAGAATGAAAGATTAAAAAGAAATTGTGAAGTAAAACAGAGCAAGTGAGAGAAAACGAGGAAGCTCAAAAAAAAAAAAAAAAGCTCAAAAGAGGGCAAATAAAGTCAATACCAGACACAATCCTTAATTAGTGAGAAATAAGAAGTCCGCAACGGGCAACTTTAAAAACAAAAAAACCCTGCAAAGAGCCAGAGCATCTCTGGAGACAGCTGTCTACCTGTCTTTTAGCTGTGAGTGTGATCAACCCATGTTGCCCACCACCGCCTCAGTAAACTACCCAACATGCTACGAGTGAGAGCCAATAAACTCACCACACTCCTCCTGCTGTGAGGTTTCAGGTGCTTTAAGGATCTCATTCTTCATGCGAGTGTTGAGTGAGAACAGGCTACGTTCGCCTCCGATTTATATGTGAGGGATGAGGGGAGGCGGGGCTAACATTGCCCGCCTCCACCCAGCTTCGTCTTCTTCTTCAACACAGTTTCGGCAGGGACTCTGGTCACACCAGCCAGACCAGACACAAACAAACAAATATTCTTCCAACAAGTCAGCATGTGGCCAGTAGGTTTAAAAAACAAACAAACTAAAAATGTACAGCTCATATATCACACAAGGCTCCTTGCTAGTCGGATGATAAATGGGTCACCTCAAAGTCACAAGACACAAATACCAACAACAAAAAGTAAAATCAACATCATATCAGTCGGAAATTATGTCTCCACCAGGCTGACTCCCGCCTCACTCTCGCGCCCTTCTCCCATCTCTGTCTGTCATTTCTTGTCTTTGTTTCTGCCTCTCTGTCTGTCTTTCTTCCTTTATCTATTGCAGGGTCCTTTTCTGTGTATTCTCTCTCTCTCTCTCGCTCTCTTTCTCTCTCTCTCTGTCTCTCATTCTCTGTGCCTCTGTCTCTCTCTCTCTCTCTCTAGTAAGGTTTATGAGTAAGGAAAAGTGCTGGAAGATTGTTTCATGCAAAGACTTGAATGCAAGTGTGTGATAGGGACAAGAGAAGAAGAACATAGACACAGAGAGAGAGAGAGAGAGAGAGAGAGAGAGAGAGAGAGAGAGAGAGGTGACTGACAAGGAGATGGGCGAATAGAAGAGAGGGAAAATGGAGAAAGAGAGGAAGCGGTAGTGGAAGAAAAGAATACTGAAGAAAAAGTAAGGGGAGGGGTTGAAGGGAGAGACAGAAAGAGAGAGAGAGAGGGGGGGATGGGAAGAGTGGATCAGAATGCGGTAAAAGAATAAGAAGAAATGGAAGATGGATGGAGGGAAAGAAACAGATGAGAGTAAAGGTAAGGAATAAAGGTATTGTGCTACTCTTAGCGATGCAGCAGACATGCCAACGTATCCCGCACGCACGCGAGCGTACACATGTGCACACACACACACACACACACACACACACACACACACGCACACACACACACACACGCAATCACGCACACACACACACACACACTTCAGAAAACACGTCTGAGGTATTGTATAGAACTATCATCTCTTTTCACTACATCTCATGAAAAGCTAAATTAGGGAAGCGTGGAGACACGAGATAGCTGGCGCGGAGCTGTGAGACGGTGCCAACGGTGGCATGAGAGTCCACAAAGGTCATGCCAATGCAGAAAATGAGACACAAAAGCTGCAAACTATGGAGACAAATGGGGAAAATGGGAATCAATAGACTGACTGACACTTCCCCCAAGGAAATGAATACATGTGCATTACATACACATAACTACATTTAAGAAGTCTTCTAAAGTTGGGCGGTATCCAATTTTGATACCGTCAAACCTCCCTATTTTAATGCGGTACGCGGTATTACCGTGACTCATTAAAAATGACGAGGCTCAGACAGTGTCTCCAAACTGTCGGCACACCTTACTCATTTTTTTTATGACGGTATTGAAACTGATACCCTTGCTATCTTTAAGACCCTGCGGTATACCGTATTACCGGCTAACCCTAATGTCTTCTATTCAGATCAACACTTTGGTTAGTGTCAACACATGGGGGGACTCGTGAAAGGGTAAAATAGACAAACCGAAGCCTGATTTTCTTTGCTGAGACAACTTTCCCTGAGACAATGTATGTCAATGGAAGCTACCAAGAGTTAATGGACAGTTGATAGTAATTGCAGATGCAGGTGTTCAGTTCAGTTTATTCTTTGTCCCAGAAGGGCAATTTGTATGCAGCAGACAAACACAAACCGCACAACAATTTACACAAATAAATCTGAATTAAAGAATGTAGCTTCAGCCTGAGTTTAACAATGAATATTTCAGAGTCATGTTGGAGTTATGAGAGTAAAAAGAAAAACCACAAAAAAAAAATCAGACAATGGGTAATGATGATAAAAGATAAATAAATAAATAAATATATCTGTGATATAAGCAAGAGTTGTCACTTCCTCTTAGCTGATGGCGTGCATAATAAATGAGTGTATGAGCCCATGCAGTGCATGTTAAACGTGTGATCTCTTTACAAACATGTTGTTTAGCCACAAGATTAATTTAAATAAAGTGATCAGCTTTCCTTTAGAGCGGGCACGCACGCTCCCATGTCACAGAACACAACTACAGTAGAAACAGTCAGAGCCAGGGTGGGAAATTAACTTAAACTGGTGGATGCCCAATTTTACCAGCCACTTTTTCTAGAATTCAAATTTATAAAAGAAAGTGCACTAACACATTTTGAATTGCTTGAGTACATTATTTTGTATTTTTAATACATATTTTATAAGCAAATAAAAAGTGATGTGAAAGAAATGTGCCTTTATCGCCACACTCTGCTCCTGAGGTCCCATCTTTGCCAGCTGTGTGGCAGTGCACTTGATATGAGGCTTGGATGACTCGTGGTCTTTTTTTGCCTTTAATTTAAGGTTAGCGGTTCCTCTAACAAACTAATTGTTTTCATTTTCTGAAGATGAGTCGGTTCGACAGTAAGTTCTTTGCATGGACTTGTCGTCTGTAAGGTAGGTTATGAGTTTGTGTTGATGGACGATTTCATATCATTGTCCACTGTGATGGTTGATGGCCACCAACATGATGTCACCCCCCGTGAGACACACGCTCATCCTAGTGGACAAGAAATTGACAACTGTATTGGTGTTAAACTAGCAAAGACACTTTATGCTGTGCTGCCACTTAAGTGGAAGCTACTTCCCCCTCCTTACGTGCAACCTTGTTGTAATGCCATAGTTTCTCTCTCTCCATCAGTCTACTAGCTCGCTCTACCTGGCCTAGTAACGCATCAGCATGTAAGGTCATGGTCTGCGCCTCGGCTTGGACACAGCCAGAAAGAAAAGGCGTTAATGTGGAACGCTATCACACTTTCCTTTATCCCCTTATTGGGCTAACTTTGTGGATACTACTATGTGTGTGCATCAATAAGTAAGTCTGATGACGATGTTATGTAGGATTTAGGAATGTATGTTGGCAACAGGAGGCTAATTCACGAGGGTGCTATTTTATGTGTGAGCTAACATAGTTCATCTGTTCATGTGCCCTGCAAGAGTTATGTTTCTGTTTATTGAATGCGTTATTTAGCGCAAATATAACTGAGAATGTAGTTTGATCTCAGCTATGATGGTATTCAAGATTCTTACTGTCGCTCTGTTAAACGTTCAACTGTACCGTCGCTACGCAGAGCACGGAGCTCTGAGTGAGTCTAGACGGCACCGGAGTTAAGTGAAAGTAGGTCAAGTTGTAATTTACTGCCCCTACCAGCGGCAGCATGTACTACTGTCTATTTATAGAGGGCATTTAAATGTATGTCTGATCAACTGCCAATTTAGGGGACATCGCCCAACCCTAGTAGGCTAACCATTCCCTCGTTTAACCTTTGTCACAATGCGCCATTTGTTTGAAAAGTACCTTTTCTTTTTCTTTACTTTGCCCTCAACAGTTGCTACTGCTGGCGCTGCGGCGGGCCTCTTAACACCAGGGAGATTTTGCCACATTTTTTAAACCAATGTCACAGACTAGCGCTGAAAACCAGTCCACCTGCCACTGTGGTTGGTATGCAAGGCAAAGTCACCTGCCACTTTGAAAAAGTACCCACCATTGGCCGGTGGCGAGTAATAATTTCCCACCCTGGTCAGAGCTCTCGGTTTTTAATTGCAATGTAAAAGACAGACCTGTGTTTAATATGGGCTAGACATAGACACAGGTTGTTTTTTTTTAGTATTGCCCCTAGCAGCTAGAGTCATTTTAAATGGCAGGGCTCTAATGGGAGATACAGTGAAAAACACTTTGACTTTAGGTGTCAAAAAAGAAGTCCAATCACTTTGTGAAACCAAGGATCTGATTCAAAGTGCTCATACTGTGCTTTTTGGCTTTTTCCTAGGGCTGGGCAATATATCGATGTATTGATTTTGTAAGATGAGACTAGATATCGTATTTTGGATATATTGTAATATCGTAATATGGTGTTGTCTTTACCTGGTTTTACAGGCTCCATTACAGTAAAGTGATGTCATTTTCTAAACTTAGAAACCCTTCAGCATTACCAGTATTTATGTTTCTTTAGGTGGACTACGCTTCTGTTCTTAGTTAACTACTGTGTGGCTTTTGTTTACATTGGAAATTACCTAACTGCTTCTTCTTGTTGTTTTCCTATTTTGTCAGCGTGGATGACCAGCTGACAGTCATATTTTACAAAGCTGCATCATGTTAATAAAAAGTATAAAAAACTAACCTTTACACCCGGCATCTCTCACTGATTGCCATGTTTGCATGGTTCCATGCTACAACCCACCTCATGTTAATCACAACCAAAACAAAGCATTCAACACTATAAGATGCATCCAAGGTACATAGTCAATAAAATAAAGTTTAGCTTGATATTACAATATTTTTGCATATTGCGGCAAAGCAAAAATGGGGGGATCCTAGAAACTAAATTCCACTCATACTGCTGTTTTAATAAATTTGTGGTGCATAAACTCTCAATCAAAACTGTCGCTTTATCATCATAATCATAATTATTTTTAAGAACTTTTGCTTTATTGTTGCAAATAACCTATTTTCTTTAAATTGATGGTTGCCTATAATCAGAGGGATACATTTTTCCATCAATAGGAAACTAAACAGACCATCCTCCTAATAACAACTACACTCCATGCCAAGGGGTGTGACTTACATTTCTCAACAAGGAAAAGTCTCTCTTGGGACCGGTTCACAAACTCAGCATTATAAAAATGTGATTGGATCACAGCTTTGAAAATAGCAAGAGAAGGAAGTAAAAGATCATTTGGGAGGCCATTACCACGACATATGACGCAGACACATGTAGGTACATAAATGCAGCTACGCGAAGCCAATGCACAGCAGTGTAGCCAAATCAATCGATTTCCACATGCCAGAAAGCTTTGCACAAAAGTTTACATCTGAGGTAACGCACCCACTAGCCACTGTAAACCTCTATTCTAGCTGTATGGTCAAGAGTAAAAATGTGCGCTTTTTTCAGTTTAGCAGCAGTTACAGTTTCCCACTGATAACATCCAATGGGAGAGGGAAATGAAATCTGACCCAACGTGACTGCTCAAGATACGTTCTGATGCTAGGTATAAACGGCGGTCTGTTTCCATTGTATCCAGACTCGTTCTGGATTAAAAAAAACACTGAGGTGGGACAGAGCTGGACATGGTACAGACAAAGCTAACTAAAAGACAGTTTGGCCATAGCAGCCTCTGCAGGCAGCCATGTTAGCTCCACATTACGGCTCTATAAGAGGACGTCCAGAACTTCTGATTTAAAGTCATAATGCATCTCACATGGCGATATATGGGTATATTAGTCACAGGGCTGAAACAATTAGGTTTTTGTAAATTGACTTATTTTTTATCAAGCAAAATGGCAAACATTCACTGATTAAGACTTCTCAAATGATTGCTGTTTTAATTGCCTCACATCATTATGTATTTTTGGGCTTTTAAATTGTTGGTTGGACAAAACAAGATTTTAGAAGACATATCCTCGGACTTAAGAAAAGTGTAGGGAGCATATTTAATTATTCAGTAAAAAATAATGATTGTTCTTGCCCCATATTCTTATGTCCACATACTTGTATCTTCGACTTTTTATCAAAAAAAGCACATAACATTGTCTTCGGCAACATGCACCGGAATTTAACTAGTGGACACAGGGGCGCCTGATGAAGGGCGTTATACGAAGCCAAGTTGGGGTGCGCAAATTTGACGTCATGAGAGCTCTGTGAATGTTTATACTTCCGCGTGGTGGTCAGTAGTTGCAGTCTTCTCCTGAACCAAGGTGGTGCTAAAGAGCAAATGCTATTTCTGCGGACTAGAAGAAGAAGAAAAAGGTAGAACTGGCAGCAGCATTGTAGTCAATGCTTCATTTAAATCAATGACCTACTTTGTTGGATCAAGCCTTTCATTCACTATAAAATAACTCATCTTAATCCAGTAAGTGTCCAAGAGAGACCTGCAGCCCTGGCATCCGGTTACCCTCAAGCTCGTTCAGGCTTCCTGTTTCCGCTTTGTCGTGCCGCTGGAAAAAAAAAATAGAGTGGTGCATGCCCTCTGTACTCACACTCAAAATCCTGGTACACCAGCAAGATCTACGTCCATTTGACGTCATATTGGCATACACCTGCTTGGATGCGTCAACTGTAAAACTGCTTTAACTCTTCACTTTGCTACTCTATTTTATTAAAACAATTTCTGATCATACCCAGCCCAGGCAGCAACACTTATTAGCAGTATTTTACCTGCAGTAAAGCCTCATCAAGCTTCCAGCTGTGCAGAAGGAGCAGCTCAGTTTATGAGGTCATCCTCTCTGTGAACCTGAAGGGTGATGCTGTCACCTAATTCATCTAGTTTACATTCCTGTGTGGACAAAGACATGTCATTTGTGGTTGTTGTAGCCCGGCGAGTTAGCCACTTGTTGAACATAGACTAACAGAAGCAACCACCATGTTGGGTTAAACAGCTAGCCTTGGGGCCGATGGGTAAATGAGGCAGGCACTTATATTTGCGTTAATGTGGGTAACAGAGGCCGGTAAATAGCACTAAAGACGGACGGGTTAAATGAGAAACAATATGTAGTGATGGGGAGAGAAGCCTTTAGCCAAGATATAGCTTTTATTGAAGAATTCTAACTGTTTCTACCCCTAGCATGTTTGTTTTTTTGGTCATTTTTAAAAATAAAGTTTGTATCATAAATGTCATGGGGGGAGTGTGGTAAACAACAGGATAGAGAGAACATGGAGGAAAGAGAGAGAAAGGGAAATGGCAGAGGACAAAATGGGGGCATAATAAAGAAAGCAGAGTGAGAGAGAGAGAGAGAGAGAGAGAGAGAGAGAGAGAGAGAGAGAGAGAGAGAGAGA
>NC_048407.1:25651356-25658005 GCF_013103735.1 Etheostoma cragini
AACTAGGAAGAAAAAAAAAGAGAGAGAGAGAGAGAGAGAGAAAGAAAGAGGGAGTGAGGGAGGGAAAATGAAAGAGGGAGAGAGGAGGAAAGAGGAACAGAGAGAGGGGGAGGGGAAGAGAGCAAGAGAGAAAAACAGAAAGAGGGAGCAAAAAAATAGGGAGCTCTATTTTGTGGTTTCACAAACATGGCTGCAGCAAAAGAATGGTATTATTGGTTATAACAAGTCCTCTGTGTCGCGCACGCACACGCACACACGCACACACGCACACACGCACACACACACACACACACACACACACACACACACACACACGAAAATCAGCTGATATCACCCATGTTAATCACTTTAGGGTGAAAACAGCTCCATCCAGGTGTATTGTGATGTGTTGGGAACTTATGTATTCTTTAAGGCCCCATTGTATTCTTCTCAACTGCTAAGAGCTTCACAGTAGAGTTCAAGTGATATGTCGGCCTGTTTTATCTTATCACATATCTTGGTACCCTGTTTTGAGATGTACTGTCTTGTATGTACAGACAACTATAACTGGATAATGTTGATACTGAAGAAAACCTAAACATAATGAATCAAATGATTCTAAAGTTAGGGAGATCATGTTCTCCTCCTTCTGGACGCACAGCCCGCTGCTCCAAAGCCTGGCAACCCCCAGACAGCAAGTCTGTTTAGTTACATCTGTTTCCCTCTGCCATTGTTGTTTTTTCACATAGAAATGGGCTGGTTAAAGTTAACTGACGTTGTAGAGGCTAACGTTAGGCTGTGAAAGACAAAAGGCAGAGAGAAACACAACACGGCGCCGTAAATGGATGGTAAAGCCTGAGGCTGAATTCGGTCAAGCCTTTAGAATGAAACATTGCACACTGAGGCGCTATTCTCTGTTTTCCCCGTGCTGGTAGGCTCTTCTTCTTCTTCAGCATCTAGCAGAAGACTAGAACATTTGTAAAGTTAGGCGTATATGCTGCCCCAGTCAGGTTTGGAAGAACTGCATCCGCGGTACCTATGGTACCGTAGAAAAATGACTACAGTCACGTTTTCTGAACTTGAAGTACCGGTTCCTGTGACATCCCTAAAACAGAGAGCCCTGGATTTGCATCAGTACTCGGAATCAGCATTGAGTTGAAGTATTTGTAGGTATGATTCCTTAATTAATAAGTTACTCTTTTCAAAAACATTACAATCCCTATACACGTGTGAAAAAGATGTACAAATGTGGGCAATATGTGTCCACATATGAAATTCAGGTGATATTAATGCACGTGAAAGGTAGACATAACAGAGTACAAATGTGTGACACATTTTGTCATTTTAAGCCGTCATAGGACACAGGAAGAGCAGGAGACTACAGAAGAGCTGACATCTCAGGGCCGGAATATTTGTACCGCTCTGAAAAAGTGAATGGGTCCTAACACACTGAGTTGACCTCAAAGAACTAGTGCCAAAAAAGGCATAGAAATAACTCATCAGAGTAGTTAACTAGACAGTTTACTATGCTGAGGTCTAAGTCTGCAACTTAGTCAAGCTAAGGGGGCAGTTGCATTTTTCAATTACAATGCAGTGGTGATGCCTACCTTGCTCACCTTGACCACAGCTAGTAAACCGGTTACTATAGCGGTGGTTCAGGTTTGCATTAAGTGGTAAAATGGGCACTCTGAAAGTCCTCTTCTTATTCCTATGCAGCGGTCCAGGCAATCTCCTATTTGCTCTCCTTAAATGTGAGGGAAAAACAGCTACAAGACTTCACACTTTCTAATTTCTCATTTTTCTAATGCAGATATTAATGATCAGGGCAAAAGGCCTGGTTTTGTTTAGGGTTTACGGGGACATAAAAACTAACCTAACATTTAAATATCAGTCCCAGATTACATTTAATTCCAATGTTATAAATTCACTCACAATAATGAAATGTCAAGGCATGAAGCCCTCAAACAAAACCACTTTGAACGGAATTATGAGACAAGACACAATCTAAAGTGTCAATAAATGTCATGTCTGCTCCTCTGTTAAATTCTGATGTGGGCCTACCAGTTTGTTTTAGCGCGTTTTAACTAACAGTTCTCCCATCACTCTTTTCTTGTGTTTCCATGGATACAACCCCCCCTGTTTCATCACTTCCTTGTTATCTGTCCCTTCCTGCTGTTCTTTCCCCAACCAAGGATCCTAAAAAGTACACTAAAGCTTGTAAAAAAAGATATTTAAACATCAGAAGTAATGTCCTGGCACTATATTAAACCCTGGAGGGAATTCTCTGTTCACTTGTTCTTTACCAGCTGGAGATCAGCTACACAACAGTGCCCCCAGAGACGAGATAGAGATTTAGTGTTCTTGCTCAAGGACACTTCAGCAGGGCAGACATTTGCTAAAATGGAGATCTAAAGTTTGGTTTCCCTGCTCAACATTTGGCCTTCTCAACCTTACAGTGGGTTCATACACATGGAAATTGAATGCTGCAGTCATGTACTCATGCAGTATTTTTCTCCTCTATAATGTGCTAGAATACACAGGAAGATTGTTGTGCTCATTATCAAGTTTATCCATTTCAGGCTCTCAGGTACAGCCCAGCAATACCTGACAACAGAACATAAAACTCAGGGCCTTAAATACACAGCAGGCAAGCACATATTGGGTCTTTATAATAGAAAACGTAAAAGAAAGGACATTCCTCCGTGAGTATAAATTTAATGGATTACTTTGTTTGCGTGAGGCTAAAAATCCCATAATGCAGCTTCAGAAAACAGGCCTAAATATTGTAACCATTCGATCTGAAATTGCACTAACAGCTAACACTTTCATCACTGCATGCAAAGTAGTTAGTTCATTACAAGTTTTGCTCAAGCACTTTTTTCACCTATCTCAGGATAGATAGGAGATGTAGCCAGACCATACTCCAGCGTTGACACAGCGCCATGGAGATAAGTCTGGCAATGCAAGAATAGTCCATTACAGTCCATTTGCCAAGTCTTTAGAGATAATCCAGTTTGTGCCGTCCATTTAAATTCAAAATCCTTCACTGGGCACACTTAAAGTGCCAATATTATGAAAAAATAACCTATTGTTATTTTGTGTCCCTAGTGCTTCCACACACATACAAACTTGAAAAAACACCATCCATGCTGTTTTGAGTGAGTGATACAGGTTTACGAATGTGTCCTGCCTTCAGTCTCCGGGTAAGCTGTTCAAAATCTGCATGGCTTTCTACGTCACTAGTCGCGATGGGGTGTCTATTAATCCAGACTAACGTGAATGACAATGACTGCGGGTTGCTTCATCTAAATTTCAGGTTGTGGTCGACTAGCGGGGCCAGCTTGTTTGTTTGATAAAGTGATCAGACATGCATGTCACGCACACAATCAACAGACTCTGTGTCTCCAAGAACAATTAAATCAGTGGAAATTACGTTAGATCAGACACGAACTGCTGTAGTAGATTAGTGTTACGTCTCCAGCGTTGCTGCTCCAAAACGCAATGTTAGTTGGGACGGATGGACCCCTTGTTTCTTTAGGACAACTATGTTAGCTCTAGCCAGGGTGGTAGCAGCTTTTTGCGGGGGGAAATGATCTGGATAAGTTGTGAGTTATTATGTTGCATTAATCAGGTGATTTAGTTTGTATTTGCAACAAACATAAAACACTGACTACTGTAGCTTCACTGACCACCCACTGACTATTGAAAACTATGAAATAAGTTCAACCCTTTTGAACCAGGCAGGCCCACTGACCCTTTTTTTCAGCCGTCAAACTAGCAAAAGTGCATTTGGACACGGCCTAAACGCAACAGCGCCATGTGCTTCCCGCCATGGGCATATATCGTCAAAATAGGGCCCTCAGTGTTACAGTTAGCTGTTCACATTAAAAGTGTTGTGTAACTAATTTTAAAAAGAGAAAGAAGTTCAAACCATGGCTTTGTTCTCACTTCCGCACAGCTGGCCAATCACGGCATGGCGTGACTATAAATGTTGGATTCGGAAAATGTCAGCAATGGTTGGAGACGGTACCTCTTAATCTGGTTTTGGAAGTTGTTTGACCATCCGACCAGCAGTTCAGATGAAGCATAGCTTCTTCTTGCAGCTTAAAATGGAAATGTTGCCCTACTCCCACAGAATGTTTGTATAGTAAGATTTAATCTAACATTAGCCTAGATTCTATGAAATTCTACACCTTGCGGCATCTTTTGGGTTGTGAATGTGCATTGCATCTTTCCTCACATGTAGGCTGGTTCTCAGCATCTTGCACACATAGCCTACAGCCTACTGAGTGAACTCGGCAGCACTGTCAGGACTGTATTCACTGAGGCAAGTTCTGATGACATTACTGGGGTCAATATGTTGGTTTACTTCTTATTTTAAGATTTTATGGCTTGGTCATTACATTCTTTTTTTTCTTTTCTTACCAAAAATGAATACTACATTGTGATAAAGTAGTATTCATTTTTTTAATTCATTTTATTTTTTACTCCTTATCTTCCAGAAAACTTAATCTAGAAGGCCTCATACCCATTTTAATCCGCAAAGGACGTTTAGGCTAACTAGCACGTTAACTGTCCAATTCTCCAGCACAGCTATTTTTCACCCATTCACAAACACAAGGCGTCAATCAAACCAACACTGTAAAATGGATGTATTTTCTCAACTCCCTCGAGAACAACACCGTCTGTCCACAGAGGTGTAGCTCTGCTTACACATCACAAAATGTAAAACTAATGAGGTAACTAACTAGCCCAGCATCACCCGCCAGAGTATGGCCCAGTCAGACAAAAGCATCACCAACAGAGAGAGACACGGAAATAGTGTCAAAGAACAAAGACGGAATGAGAGGACGGGAAACAGAGACAATAAAATAAGGGGACAAAACAGAGAGGTGTCCATGTACGCATACACAGAAGGCATGCACTCAAATACAGACACAAACACACACACAACCACACAGCTAAAATTACAAGAGTGCATGAACTAGGCCACTCCTCTGTACTATGCAGGAAAGTGGTAGTTTGCTAAGTGAACAGAGGACTGCAGAAACATAAAGGCTGAAGGCCAACACTGATTGTGGTTACTCTGAAATGGTATTTTACTAAACAATACTAATTAGTCAGCTCAGATGGTTATGGTGGGATCACAACTCACTACAGAGGCTAATCAGGATGCAATCACATCAACAACAACAAAAATGAATGAGAAGCAAACAGTTGTCTTTATACATGTGAACGATATAGTCCAATTTTGAACAAGTAATTTCAGCTATAGAATAATTAACAGATTGTATGTTATCAAATTCTGTTAAACTGCAAGAAAAAACAACTACTCTTTTTCACACAGAATTTGGCAGGATTTAGGAAGACTGACTGACAAACTGACTCATTAGACAACTAGTAACAACTTCTCACAGTAAAAGCTGGCGAGGACAGCATTTAGTCAGACCAACAGTGAGACCAAAACTGACCGGCATGACTCGCACCTAATAAGCATTACATACTGGAGTTGTCTATTAAAAACTATATATACATACACACACACACACACACACACACACACAAACCTCCTCCCTATTTTACAGTGCGGTATATGTATTACCATGACTAATTAAAAATTATGACGTAAGGCTCAGAGAGCCTAATTAAACTTTTGGCTTGTGCCTACAATGGGGCTCAAAATTTTGGGCACCCTAGGTAAAATATTGTATTGATGTGCATAAAGAAGCCAAGAAAAGATGGAAAAAATCTCCAAAAAGGCATCAAATGACAGATTAGACATTTGTATAATATGTCACAAAAATTAAGATTTTATTTCCATAATTTATACTTTCAAAATAACAGAAATCACAAAAAGGGCGTCTGCAAAAGTTCGGGCAACCTGCAGAGTTAATACCTTGTACTGTCCCCTTTGGCAAGTATCACAGTTTGTATCCGCTTCTTGTAGCCAGCCAAGACTCTTTTAATTCTTGTTTGAGGTATCTTTGGCCATTCTTCTTTCCAAAAGTCTTCCAGTTATTTGAGATTCTGGGCCGTCTGTCATGCACTGCTCTTTTAAAAGTCTATCCATAGATTTCTCAATTCTGTTAAGGTCAGGAGATTGTGAAGGCCACGGCAAAACCTTCAGTTTACGCCTCTTGATATAATTCTTTGTGGATTTTGAGGTGTGTTTTGGATCATTATTCATTTGTAGAAGCCATCCTCTCTTTAATTTCAGGTTTTTCACATATGACATCAAGTAAGCTTCCAAAATTTGCTGAAATTTTATTGAATCCATTTTTCCTTCTATTCGTGAAATGTTCCCTGTGCCACTGGCTGCAATACAATCCCAAAGCAAGATTGTTGCTTAACAGCTGGACAGAGGTTCTTTTGATTAAATACTGTGCCCTTTCTTTTCCAAACGTACCTTTTGTCATTCCAGCCAAAAAGTTCTACTTTAACCTCATCGGCCCACAATACTTGTTTCCACAATGCATCAGGCTTGTCTATATATTCATTTGTTAACTTCAAATGCTGATTTTTGTGGTGAGGATGTAGAACAGGTTTTCTTCTGATGACTTTTCCATGAAGACCATATTTTTACAAGTATCTCTTAATGGCGGTTTTCCACTGCGTGGTATCTACTCGACTCGCCTCGGGTCTACTCGCTTTTTTTGGTTTTCCATTACGA
>NC_048407.1:25658105-25678161 GCF_013103735.1 Etheostoma cragini
AAAACGGAAGTATAATGGGCCGAGGCGAGCCGAGGCGGGCCGAGGCAAGCTGTTACCAGCAGTGGAAAAACGCCATTATAGTGGTGTACCACAACTCCAGTGTCTGCCAGGTCTTTCTGGATGGATCGTTCAGTCAAACGTAGGTTTTGACTTGCTTTTCTCACAATCCTGCGAGCAGTTCTGTCTGCATCTGGATATGGCCATTTGAAAATGCTTTGCTATCTTCATATAGCCTTCTCCTGCTTTGTGAGTGTCAACTATTTTCAGTTTCAGTTTTCTAGACAACTGCTTCAAAGAACTCATGGTGCTGATTGTTGGGGCAAGGTCAGATGAGTCTGGGCATTTAAAACCTTAAGATTTACATCAACTGGTCTTTCCAGACGATGATAGAGAACAATCCATGACACTGTCAGGTCTCAGCTTTCCAAAGGGGGCGGTGCATGCTATAAACTCTGCAGGGTCCCCAAACTTTTGCAGCCGCCATTTTTTTCTAGAGGGGAAATTCAGAGGGTCAAAGTAATAGGATACATCCTCTGAGGACCATGAAAGTCAAATATTACGGCAATCAATCCAATAGTTGTTGAGACTAGGGATATTGATAATTTAAATAATTTAAACCATTAACCAAAAATTATAATTTTGCTTAACACTATCACAATTAGGGATCAAGCAATATTGTTTTTTCAGGGCTGATACAGATTGTTCTCGGTATCTTAATTATTATTAGTTAACACCTGTTATTTGGAACTGATAGGCTATGCAAATGCAGTGAAAAACGTTTTTAAGTCATGAAGATTTTGGAACATTAAAAACTCCAACACAAAACTTAGTTTGAATGCTTTAACCAAATATTTCATAAATTAGAAACTTTCAACATAATGCACAGTAAAAGATAGTCCCATAGTGTTTTGGGCAGGACATTACGTCAGACTCAGTGGTGAATGAAACCGAGGCGGTGGGACACAGCTGTAGCGGAGAATAAACTTTATATTGTTGAATATTATTCTCAAATTGTCCAAAAGTGACACAGGTGAGTCTAGATTAAATCTAGAACATATTTTGCCCATTGTCTCTAAACACCAACACTTCTATTTCTCCCAAGTGATAACAGTTAACAAGACTGTTTTTGCTTTGAATTACAATCTTATTTACAATCATATGAATTCACATAGTCCAACAGTGAGATAACGTGTGACAGTTGTGTTATTAGTGAAACATTCAAACATGCCAACCCATCAAGTCATTTATCAACAATTCAATTTTGCAGGCCTAATTTTTTCAAGTATCGTGGTGTTCAAATAGGCCAACACATTACTCGTACAAACAAAGTGGTACATCACTCTGGAGGTCGTTCAGCATGGCTGTAACCAACAGGCACTACACATTAGGCCTTTGTGCTTCCAGAAACATCAGCCTCTTTTTTTTTTTTTTTTAACCCTGCCTGCAGCACAGCCGAGCGCTGCAATGTGATGACACCATCATCAGCTATTCTAAACCTTGTGCCACAGCTATATTCCTACCCACACCATGAAAAAGAAAGGACGGAGAGAGAAAAATAGAACAACTAATTTTCATTTATCTTCATTTACAAGAGGTGTGTCTAATTTTTAGCGTCTGTTAAGATGAGTGGTTCCGTTTTATGCATATTGTGGATGTCCTGATGTGCTTTTCTGTTTGGCTCTGCTGGACGTCTACAACACAGCCATCCCTGCTGCTGATGATCCACGGACGACCGGCTTAAGATCTCTTGGGTTGCATACAAATTGTGCAGTGGCAGCAGCAGTGTAATAACACATTATCGATTTAAACTTGGGGAAATTCATTCATCACTGTACAACTCAAGCTGACCAAAAAAAATTAACTGTTAAACTTGGAGAAATACATTTGGCAGACACAAGTACAAGCCTCAATTGCTGAGAACTTAGCAGGGCTTTTTGTTAAGGTTGACAATTGTTCACTAGACTATTATCAAATGAAGTTACGGATCATCTTACATAATGTCAAATGCTATTCTATCATCTAATTTTTCAACACTACAAATTAAGTAAATATGATCAAACACCAAAACACAATAACTTTATCATTCATCACTGAGCACAATATGTGAAAATCACAAGTCTTTCAACAGTCAAGGCCGAAGATTTGGCATCCTTGCATTTTGTACTGTTGTCAAGAAGTAAAGTGTTGGGGAAAAAATGAGTTCCCTCATTAAAATGCAAATCAATCTATAACATTTTTGACATGCGTTTTTCTGGATTTTCTTGTTGTTATTCTGTCTGTACTGTTCAAATAAATCTACCAGTAAAATTATAGACTGATCGTTTCTTTGTCAGTGGGCAAACGTACAAAATCAGCATGGGATCAAATACTTTTTTCCCCTCACTATATAAGGCCCTTGGTATTTTAGCCAACATCCCTGGAAGAGGAAACAAGAGCAAAGTATTGTTTGAATGGTAGAGAAAGAACCTTGGACAACTGCAAAATGTATTCAAGCTGACCTTCATACACATGATACAAATGGTTTAATTTGCACCATCCATTGCCAACTTAATGAAATGGTCTATGGTAGAAGACCTATGAGGACCCCGCTGTTGAGAGAAAGCTGGAGTTTGCCAAAACCAACTAACCATGCCAAACTGTTTCTGGGAGAATATCGGAATGACAGATGAGACCAAATCCGAGCTGTTGGGTAAATCACATAACCTCTAGCCTATGTTAACTTACAGAAACAAATGAAGTCCTTTAAGATAATAACACTGTACCAACGGTCAAACATGAAGGAGGTCACTGATGTTTTGGGATTAATTTGTTCCCTCTGTTACTGGGCACCTTGAACCTGTGAGTGGCATCCTGCAATCGGGAGATTACCAATGTATATATGGAGAACCATGTTCCACCCGGTGTCACAAAGCTCCATAGAATGTCATGGGTCCTCCAGCAGAACAATGACACAAAACACACATCAAAAAGCCAACAGGAAAACACTGGACTGTCTTAAGCGGTCCAGCAATGACACCATATCTAAATCCCTTTGAAAACATGTGGAGAGATGTGAAAACAGCAAGAAGGCCCCCTTTAAATCTGAAGACTGGAGAGCAGTTTACAAAAGAGAGGGACAAACTACCAGTAAAGAGGTGTAGAAATGTCATTGAGGTCTAAAGGCAGTGATTGACAGCAGTTATTCTGTCAAGATTTTGGTCGATGCCATTTCTGTTTATTTTCTGATTTATTTTAAAAGAATATGTTAATGTGCTGTTAATAATGGGAAAAACTACTATTGTAAATGTCTACTTACTTTGTCCGGTATTTTACATGTGCATGGGTGCCAATATTTTCAGCCGTAAGCAGAGAAGATTAGACACACCATTAACACAAGGTTAACACAGAAGACAACAAATATAGCAGCCAGCTGATAGACAGCAAGTTTGCAAAGTAAGATGAGGCGAGATGCCTTCAAGCAAAAACAGACTGGAGAGGTTAACATCAAACAGCGCAAGTCAAAGAGGCTCAAAAGTGAATTCATGGAGGCAGAGCACCCCAATCAACGATGTAGCTAACACTTCACATAAGAATTCACTGGAGCTGCTGGACAGTTCAAGGAAAAAGCACAGCGAGAGCTAATAAATGCACTCTTTAAAAGACAGAGGTAGAGGTGGACTCTACAGTGAGAAAATAACAGGCCAGCATCACTTGACCAACACTCATAAGGCGTGAAGGATGGCCAAAAATGACAGTGGATGCTCAGTCTAAGAGCTACAAAGAAATAGGATCTCCCGACAACGGGCTACTGTAACAGTAGAGAAAGGTGAGTTGGACAGAGATGGTTGACGCCCTGCACTCCCTGGGGGATTGAGATGAAAATCAGTTAAGTCAAGTTGTCATTTCAGGACGCACATCTGTTCAAACTGACAGCAGAAATGGGTCACTTTCAAACAGTGAGATCTGCACTGAGAAAAGTAAGATCTGCATGGGGTTGATACTTTGGTCGTACAATGCTGAGTCATTTGAATATTTCCATTTAAATGACAGTCAATCAGATGACCCATAGACCTCAGGGGGAGGATGTTTTTTTTAATTATTGCCAGCCACTGAAATGCACTGACACAGAACTGCATTGGAGCACATCTATAGGCTCCAGGCTGCCAAGTGGTATGCACAGTATGCAGCTGCCTTGCTGCATGCAATGCACCATCCACATTTCATGAGTAGACACTGCATGGCAGGTATGCAAGAGGTCAGCAGTGTTATTACTCGTTCTGGCGTGGTACTTAAATACATGCAATGGCACTCAAGCAGTCCAAAATGAGAGTAGCATATATATGCAAAGCCAGACAGCCAGAGGACCTTAACATCCTTGGACAGTCAGTGTGTGAGATGGAGTGCCCTTATTAGTGCAGTGGATTGTACCTGTGGCCTATCAATGGTCTCCGACAGCCAGTCTGGAGTCCACCAACTGGTGGTGGCCTGTCTCCCCTTCAGGAGGAAGCAGCCCGGGCTACAGGTTTTCTGGTGCAGTGCATCTTACCGGTGCTTTGAGAACATTTTCAAAAATAGCCCTTCTGCACTGGGTTGTGACCAAAATGTGGTCTCGAATGCACGATACACCAAAAGCTGCACGGGGCGAGCTTTCTACAACATTGGGATTGTGAACACTTGTGCCTGCTCAAATTAAACCATTCGCGCTGTATCTTTAAAAGAAAAAGGCCCGACAACTTAACAGCAAAAAACTTTGTTCAAGACAGGCCTAGCAAGACATCTCGGCCTCCCGTGTCCTGGCATGAAGATGTGGGTTCTGCTGTATGTGCAGAGTACGGAATAGTGATGGGCAGACCCGGGCTAATGTGGCCTGGTGTAGCCCCTACTCCTTTATGCGTCTCTTTCCCCATTCTCTCCATCCCCCTCTCGACGCCATCTGTTTGTGGCATGAGAGAATGTGGAAGTAAAAAAAAAAAGAAAAGACGACATTTTGCCTGTAGTTGCTGACCTACATCGATCATTTGTTTCAGTTTAGCGTGAAAACCGCACCGAAAGACACCCGTTCGAAACGCACAGGCAGTAAAATCGCCAGACATAACGCGCATACATTTTCTCGCCTGGTCAGGAGGAATTTAATAAGTTACGGTTGAAACACTCCTCCGCCTCGCCGGGCCGGACAAGTCAACGCTCCAGCGGCACATATCCATTTCCTCGTTTATCGTCAAAAGGAAGAGACATAAAATTACAACTCACCTGATTCCAAAATCGGTTTATGGTGGCGGCGTGATTGTGGTTAATTTCAATATGGGGAAAACAGTTAGAACGGTGGGTCCCCGTTGTGTGTAGCAGGAAGGAGGGAAGGGAAGGCGAGAGGGGCTGACGTGAATGAATAAACAACTGAGCTCCTCCTCAACGCCACAAGTAAAGGCGGAATGTGGCTGACTTGGTGGAATTCACCACAAGCCGTTAAACATCCTCTGTATGTAGTCGTTGTCAATGAATTCGGATGTTTTAAACAAGCTTTACAAGCTGTGGTACCGACTATTAGTCTACCCATGCCACAACATGGTTTTGTTTCATTTAAAAAAAAAAGCCTACTTATTAGATAACCCATACGACAATTCCATTAGTGTATAATGTAATTGTATTATTAAGTAACAATAACCTTAATTTTTTTTTACTGTAAAACATATTTGAATGACATTAACCAAATCCACCAGGTGGCGCTATAGTCTGCACCTTGACGACAGGACTGACATGACATGAGGCGTGTACAAATCATTTGTCAGATATGGTTCTTCAAGGCTTATCTCATAAAAGGCCTGTCTTAGTCAACAAAGGAAGTTTGATAAACTAAATAGCCAAAATCTATGATAAAAAGTTTCAATTCTCGGTGTATGTGGACTGAGGGCTTCAAGTGTCCACATTACATGTGTGTAATTGCATATTGGACAATGATTGGCTTCCAAACCAGTTGTGATGTCACAAAATCCGGCTCATACAGACACATACAGGCAGCACAGAGACCATTTCTAGATGAATTTGAGTTTACTGAAAAAGTCCAGAACTTTAAACATCCAAGTTAAGTAACACCATATAACATATCTATTTTGGAGTAAAAGGGGACTTTTAAAAAGAAGCCCTAAAGGACAAATCCGGCGCCAATGAACCTACACGTGTACCGAGTTGACCATTCCCTAGAATTTGTTTTCATGCTAATCGATTGTGAAATCGCTCTTTCTACACCACCAACAAAGCTCAATGTAGCACCACACTTCCGCGGTAGCATAACGAGGGTCCCTAAACTGAAGCATTGACAACTTTGTAAGTGTACAGAGAGTTTATTAAAAGGATTTCTGTATAAAGACAGTATCGTTTACTTATATAGGCAGGCATCATCTTGGTAAAACAGTCACAACCAGTTGAACAACGAATGCCGTGCAACCAGTAACAAAGCCCAAGCACGGTGTTAGTTGTTCACCTGGTCTTGTTAGTGGTATAGAAATAATGATTTCTTTTTACTTTGGCGGTGCCCCATCAACTAGCGTCATAAGCTTCTTAGCAGTTTGAGCTAAAACTGGTCAATTTTGATTAGCATGAAAACAAATCCCAGGGAACAGTTGACTTGGTAGCCATGTGTTATTAACTCCTAGGTTCATTTTGCGCCGAGTTTGCCCTTTAACCTCAAAATACAATTGTTTTTTTGTGGGAACCAGGTGTTTGTCCCCAAAAATGTGAGTCTCCATAACAGGACTGTGCACGCATTTCTATCCACACAATGCCAATCAGAAGGTTGGCAGTTTGATTCCTGGCCCTGCAGTCCCGTGTCGAAGTGACCTTGGGCAAGACACAGAACCCCAAGTTGCCTGCAATGCTGCGCCATCAGTGTGTATATGCGTGTGAGTGTTTATCTGATGAGCGGGTGGCACCTTGTACGGCAGCCTCGGCCACAGTGTATGAATGTGTGTGAATGGGGAATTTATCCTATAATATGTAAAAGCTCTTTGAGTAGCCGTTAAGACTAGAAGAGTGCCTTATAAAGACAGCCCAGTTACATTTCCATACAACAACAAAATACATTGTGACAAGAACAAATTAGCATAATAAACCTATTTCAGAGGAAACCTGTTAAATATAGAAGATTAAACAGTGAGCACCAGATCCCCATGCAACTATTAGTGGTTGTTTTTTTCTAAATTAGGTTATTTGAAGATGAATGATGAAAGATGAGGGAAGTGCATGAGGTGGAAAAAAGGAGCATTTCAGATGTAAACCTAGTCTTTTGATATACCCAAATGCCTCATGCCTACTTGATAAAAATCTAAAATATTTGATTTATTCTATTAAAAGCAGTCTTCTGTGTCCTCAAGAGATGGCTGATGATGTTTTTGATTGAATGGATTTGGAAACATATAAGAGAAACGTACAATTCTGACACTAGAGGGCACAAGCACTCCACTGAACTTGTTTAACTGAGCATTCAACAGCTTTTTAGTCTCCAATAATTCATGTCTTATATGATTCCTTAATTCATTCATTATTGTTGATAATGTAGGAATAATTACATCAGTGTTTCTCTTTTCAACTGTCAGAGTGATCAAGGCAGGTCCGATGTCTATGCATACGTTTCTGCCTTTAAAGGCACGTATTTTTACAACATGAAACGAAACAATACTTGATTGATCCAGTTAATTTTTAGTTTCTGGTAATCAGAAAATGATTGAGGGTCTGTGTTGTATAATTGTAAAGAGTAACAATATGCTCTTCCAGTCCTGTACTTTGTCATTCATATTATGGGCAACGAGGCCTGTGCGGGCTCCTGCAGCTTGTGATTATCCAGTGTTATTGACAGGATATCCTCTTTTACATAAAAATGCTGCTGTGGCGCCCTTCACTAGTCAGAGGCCCATCAATACAAGTGCGCTGTGAATTTAAATGTTTGTGGGTTGTTGGGCTCAAACATAGGTTAAAACTGTGTCAGCAAAGTGAGTTGAAGAGGTATTGATTGTTTGATTATGTATTGATTATGTTAAAAGATTCAAGGGTAAGAACACTGCAGGCATTGTCAAAAGGGAAAATCTGCTTGTTTTCTCACAGTTAGGAAACATCACTGGAGCAAGCAACCAGACAATGTGGGGGTGTTTGAGCGCTCACTGGGTTATAAGTCATACATCTGGCCATTTGAGGCTTTCTCTTTGTCATGCCTCTATCTTTCTTTCATCTGTGTACAGAAAAAGTGCTGTTCACATAATAAATATGTGAGGTAGTATGCAGCAAACGCTCTGACTTACAGTAACACATACCCCTTTTTTCCATGCCAGCATAATTAATATTCAAGTCTGGTACTGTTGGTTCATCATGATGCGCTACCGTGATAATTATACTGCTTGCTTTTCGCATTGCAGAAATCTGCAGTGGAGTCTTTGAAAACGGCTTAAAAATGTTTTTCCTGTTGGTGGTTGGTTGAACAGCAAGACCTATCTCTTCCTCGCCTTCCTCCTCTCTGCCCTGCCTGTCTAGACTGTGATTACCATCTGCTTCATCACTTTGAACGGTCAGCTGTTTGCTATGCTCTCTCTCTCTCTCTCTCTCTCTCTCTCTCTGTCACACACACACACACACACACACACACACACACACACTAACACACAAGCACAAACAGCCAAAAACATAATAAAATGAGATGCTTACACAGATTCTCATCAGACCCATTTGCCAATAAATCTTCATAAAGTCTCCAGTTAGTTGAATTACATCTATCAGTAAATCCCAGCATTAGACGCTGGCGTCCATCCTGTAAGTACAGTATTTCCAGACTGATGCATGAACAGTGTGGTGACAAAGGTCAACTGTATGACTGAATTTGCTTCTCGGGATGTTAGACCATGATGAATCCAAAACTGATTTTTTTCTTAAGGGAACTTAAACAAATTTTCTCTAAAGGGAACTTACATCAGAGAGAGAATTTGTGTTTTGTGTTGTGAACTCATGTGCCAGTGCTACTTGTGCTACTCAGCAAGCTGAGACCTGTTTTGCAGTCAGGTTTAATTTTCTTCTAAAACTAAGCACTATTATGATGTCATCTACATGCCAATTATGCAAAAAGTTACTGGCAGTGAGAGAAAAGGTTTGAGACATGAATTTGTGCAGGTTTGTGCAGCATACCTTAAATATAATAAAAGGCTGATTGTGCAAAGCTCACAGTGTACTTTTTTCAGCCCACAAACTAACTAGAACTAATTAATAATAGACCAGCCTGCTCTGTGTCTGAACAACATGAAGTATCAGAGCCAAGATTCACATCCAGCCTTGGGACCATGCTCACTAATGTATTTATCGGACTTTCTGTTTTTTGTTCATGGAATTGGTCCAGACTGATGGACTACTGGATGGATTGCAATGATATATGTACAGACATTCACAGAGAATGAATCCTACTGACTTTGGTGACTTAAATCTTTGGCTTTCAGTGAAATATCTCAGTAACTCTTGAAGAACGTTTGGTACTGACATCATTGCCCCTCTCAAGATGAATTGAAGCCTAATCATTTTGATGATTGTTTTAATGTCAAGCCATCATCAGGACAGTTTGTCTAGTACTTTGGTTTATGGCCAAATACCTAATGGCATTCCCATCAGCCTCAGCTGTCTGTTCTTTGTATGTTGTGTGCATGGTAACCATTATACCTGCTAACCATCAGCATGTTATCATTATTATTTTGAGCGTGTCAGCATGCCATTGTTAGCATTTAGCATAAAGCACATTTGCTGGAATAGCAGCTGGAATAGCTGTAAACTTGTAGTCTTGTTGATTACTTAGGCTTCACTAACACTTTCTGTCATGTCATGTTTAATTACACAAATTTAAGAGAGCATAAAAACAAAAGAACCCAGCTTGTTCAATTTGTAACACCAATGTATTTTAACTTTGGCCTGCAATGTGTTTACCAGTCATTCAAGTCAGTGTAGTAGGCCTACTCTGTTTTCCCAAATTGACACTGTGTTTTCAATGGGGTGTAACAGCATTACCTCATTTGTCCTCTGACAGTTTGCTCCGAGCTTTCTGTGCTTTCAAGAGATGTACAGGCAGGGCGTGTTGGGGCAACTGAAGTTCACACTCAAACCAAATCCCCGGAGAATAGTCAGGCTGTTGCGTAAGATCGGGCCTTTTTCAAAGAAATAGCCTGTGTTGTCATGAAGCATTTAAAACAAAGAGCATTCTTTCTGTTTTCTGAACAGCTGTTGCATTTAGGCTCAGGATGAGGATTTAAATTCAGCAGCAAATGTTAGAAACGTCTACCTAAATGCATACTTCTTTTTCAAAAGGGCTTTTCTGTAAATACTGTTGACTAGAAGGTGTTGCACACACATTCCACGGGATTGTAGGAAAAGTATGTGAACTATGACAACAGTGTGAATGCCACAGTGGGGTCACAGTGTCTCAAGAATCCCACTCCAGTGAGGGGTTTAATATAGCCGAGGTCGTTCTCACCCCTGACGAGAGATCAGTAATTAACACAGGGGCATCCACCTCCTATGTCATAAACTGTACTGCCCCACAGCCCACTGGGCCAAGTTTTTGTGTCTATTTTTAGGATACACAGCTCCTGGTAGCACAGTGTCAACTGTATGAGAGTCGGCAGATAGACTGTCCACAGACAGACAAGAAAATGGTAGAGATGTCTTCATCAACAACTGTGTAATACCTCAGCCCATGCAGACTATCACGCAGGTCTGGCTCTCTCGTGGTTGCTTCATTTGTAACATTTGAATAAAGAAACACAAAATGAAACACTTGAAGATAGAGTTCCCATTGCAACCATATATGTAGTTACTAGTCAGATCGCTGTGATGGCTGCAAACTGCAGTGCACTCCCACTCTGTCTCAAGATGAAAAACACTTGAAGAAAAATGTGTCTGAACATTTTTTTGAATACTGCACTTGATTTGATTACTTCAGTGCATGAAGTAGTTATGATTCTTCAGCCAACCTTAAAATGAGGTTACATCATTCACCAGGTGAGATCAATCAAATGGTCCCCATGTATTGCAATTTTTCTGAGCCTTTGAAAACAAAAGAAAAAAGGAGATGCTTAAATAATTTAAATCCTGGCGCCTAACATTGTTTTGTTTTTTTAACAGTAATCAGTATGGCTTGAACATTCTCTCTTATTTCAACCTTAATGCAGACACATGATCCAACGGTTGGGAGTTTTGTAGCATTTGTGTGAACGCTCACCTCTATTCACACACTTTAAGGACATAGGTGTATTTGCATTAACCATGCATCACCCTCTAAAGGGTTTTGTGTGTTGTCAAAGAGCACTCCTGATGTTACACCAGCTACCTTTTGATTGCTGAACAGTGAACACAGACACTGAACAAATTGAACAAGCAGCAGTACAGCCACTAATTGGTCCCTCTATCCTCAAGACTAGTTCTGTTCTACATTGAATGTGAAACATTCTCACAGTGGTAACTGCTTTCCAACAGGTTCTCTCAATTTAGATAGCCTCAGTGAGCAACAATAGGTAAATTAAACTTACATGATTAAAGTTATTATCCTAACAATTTCAGTCCTGATTCATTTGACAACATCTGTGGTTACTGTGGTAACAACAAAAGCAGTTTAATGGAGCTCAGTGCAAATTCAGGCAGGAAGACTTCTCTCTCTTCTAAAACTGAACAGCTGTAGAGGCGTTTATTTTTACGTGAACCAATCAGAAGTGACCTTAAATTTCACGAGCCAATTACAGCATGACATCCCTGTTTCAAACCTGTCTTTCTCTGCTGCTCGGTTTTCATTTCAGGCTATGAGGACAACCCTCCTCCTTCCCTTGCTCCCCCGGTCTTCTTCTTGCACGGCTCCTGGTTCCTCCTCGGGCAAGACTGCCATCGGCTCCTCAGTTCGGTTTTCGGGTTCCTCACACCACCATCAGTGTCTAGACTCTATTGGCGGATCAGCTTCTGGCTTTCTAACTCCCTAAATATATATATATAATTTCATAATGATGGAGTCTAATCTCCAAAGACTGTGCATGTTATATCATGCATTTGTACAATACTTCTTTGCATATCTGCAACAACATCTCTCCTGATTGAAATACTATTATGAAAGATTGTGGTAAGCACCTACCTTAGTGACAAAAACATTGTGTGTCCTGTTGTTTTTGCACTATAAAAGCCACACCCTGTTTCAACAGCTTTTAAGGTGAAGCAGTTCTGGCACAATGCAGAGAGCGTAAACAGTAAACAGTCAGGTTGTTATTATGCTGGATTACATACTGCATTTATTCCTATGAAACCCTTTGGCAAGAGTCCCCCACTAACAACGTTAGTGAACTACTAGACTACTAGAACTACTAGAGAGTTAATTACTGAAAGTAAATACATGGAATGATTATAGCAAAAAATGGCATACATGACATAGTATAAAAATCTTGAAACATGTATATAAATATATAAATACTATTGAAAATCTTTTCAATATTTCAACTTTAAGCAATACCAAGGTTGGACTCCAACCTACGGCCGATGCTTTGAGGAGTAAACTTCTACACATGGGCACACGCTCTACCAGCTCTATTGCCTAACGCTGGGTTGTATTACATGAAGTGAGAATGAAGGCACAGGTAACAGAACAAAGGGAGTGTTGTCAATCATGGCCAACCAAAATGAAAAAAATGGGCAATAAATATTAGAAGAGTATTAGAATCTGCAGGAACAGAGAGTAGTCCTGAGGTTCAGTAGAATCAGGCTGCTCTAAACGGCAAAGTGAGCAAATGATATCTGACAACAGTAACAGTTCTTGTTTGTGTGCTGGTGTGTGTGTTGAGTTTGAGCCGATGATAGACTTGTTACAGATGTTTGTGAGAAATGGTATATTTCAAAGGCACATATGAACATTCAGACATTACCCTGTGTCTCTCTCAAAAGAGTTATCCACCGATTTAGTATTGTAAGCTTCTACTTTAAGATTATCAGACTTCAAAAATCTACGAAATCAAAAATCTTTTTTATTTCACACTGTCTTCATCTTTGTCAAAACCTTGCCGTACAACCCATAATGCAACTCAACCCCCGAAATTTCAGTCAGAGAGTAGGTGTCTGTTACGCACTAGAAGCTAATGCAGCCTTGAGCCACATTTCTTTCATTGTCAAACTTAAATGTTGTCAAGTGACATCATCAGACTTTGCAGATCTTCCTCTGTGGCCAACAAATAATTTCAACCGTAAACAGAACGTGGTGTATATAATTAGTAGTCTTATACTTCAAGGATTCTACTGAAAAAAAACAAATTACTGAAATAACAGTGAACATTTCAATTTGATGCATCAATGTGCAATATTGAATTTCAAAACCCCAAAGATTTCACATGCATGTGGCTTCTTGTCCAGCTGCAGGATGCAAACACTTCCCCAGAAGCAGAGCTCAGCTTTTATGTGAGCAAGAAATCTTGTTCATCTGGGAAAAAGTAAGTACATTTAAGTAAGGACAGTTGTTGGTGTCTGTCTGGCACCAGTGCAAAGCTTTGATACAAGTTCTGTGATTTGGTGGATGGGAGATGTAAGCTGTGCACCTGTTTAGGGTTTCTCCCTTGCTCCTTGAAAAAAAGAGGGTTTTGTAGCCCGAGGTGGGCGGCTAACACAGGTGCTGCCGCTGTTTGATGTAGACTCTCAGACTGGGGGAAATCCACCGACCTGTATCCATATGAGTTATTGAAAACTTTCTCTCTTCTGAATTCACATGGGTTTTGCCGTACCTTTTGACTAGAAGGATGAGTCTTTGGCACATAACAAAAGAGATGAAGATTGTTTGGGGTCATAACATTACAGTTTGAAACTGGGATGAAATGTTACATAAGGGTTCTTTACTAAGGTAATTAAAAGCAGAGCCAGAGTTCATGGACTCCATGCTTTTTTATCATAAATGGCAATGGATTTTATCTTCAACAAACTCTTGCAAAACTACTCGTACATTGAGTTGTTCAATCAATGAAATATTGACTTTTTTCCAGTGGTTCTCTTGTAGTGGGGAAAGCACACACATTTATTTGAAGGCACATTTGATACCAAACCAACGAGACAGATGGCCTCCACTGATAGGTTATCCATAATTACAGATTAATTCAAGCATGACAAAGCACATTATAAGTACTTAAATTGAACGCGAGATAAGGCTGGCAGTGTCTGTGAGACAAATGGTGTGATCACTGACTGTGCAACAGCAAACACTTATTGTGACTCTAGGTCTGTTTGTTTAATGGAAAGATGCCACCGAATCTGGAGAAAACACAACTTTCCGGTTCCTTAAAAGGAAATGTAGATTTAGGGCTCGAACTGGAATCAAAATCATGTTGGGGAATGGCAAAGTATTTCAGCGCCAAGCAATGTCACCTCACAGCATAAATGCCTTGTTTTTTTTAAATTAAGTTTACCTTGGTACAAAAATGGTTCCATCAGCAAGGTTGGTGGATTGTCCAATGTAACTGGCAATTTCTTTCTGGACAGGCCTTTAGGCATTAAGATTTTTAACTGGATTTGTTCAATGTTCAACCACCTCAGATAAAATGATCTCCACCTTCATTGTCCAGGGGTTAGAGCACATGTCTCTGCAGACAAAATCTCAAAATCTCAGAAACAAAAAGCAAAACTCTCTGCATTGCTCATTCCTATAGGTAAATTGAAAACATTTACATTATTTATTGAATGTTTTGAACCTTTAATCAATCCTTCTTTTTACGTTAAGGTCAAATAAATAACATTTGTTTCCTGCTTACAGATTGATTTGAAAATGTGCTGGTCTGGTTCCAGTTCTTTATTGTTTCATAGAAAGTAAAAAGAGAAAAGCTGGTAAGAACTTGCAGCAGGCAAGTGAAGTGTCACCGAGGCAACATTGACCATGTGGCTAAGAATATGAGATGGGGCTTTGGACTGACTGAATACAGCTGTACCGCTTCATACTGAGGAAATCTGAAGTGTCTGAAGGAACTTGCACAACCTGTCATTGCTATCATTCAGCTGTTAGAAGAGAAAAACTGAAATCTTTGAAGGCTGCTTTGCAAACATTGTTTAATCTTACACATTCTAATGATGCTATTTTCCTTCTTTAACTTTTTACATAGCTGCCCTTTTGTTTGTATTGAGCTGCAATCTTTTAGTTTTTTCAGTCGACATGAAAAAAAGCTTTCATGGAGATAACACTCAAAACTGGACAGAAAAGGAGAGACTGTCACATCGGCAAAATGCAAACCCATTAGCAGTCATTAAAGCATGACACTTGCCTCTGACTCATATGTCATTTAGACACATTCCTGTGTGATAAGTTTCATAAATGCTAATATGCATCAATTAAGTCCCATCAGTCGAAGGTTATCTAATACTGAGCGGGTCAAAGGATGAGCCTGGGATGAATCTACAGCACATCCTGTTTGCAGTGACTCACTTTTAAGTGCTCATATTATGCTCATTATAAGGTCTCCTAAGTGTATTGAGAGATTGTACAAAAATAGATTTACATGTATGTGGTTTCATTTTCAAAAAACACTACATTTTTGTTGTACCACACATTGCTGCAGCTCCTCTTTTCACCCTGTGTGTTGAGCTCTTCGTTTTAGCTACAGAGTGAGGCTTCATACTTCTGTTCCATCTTTGTTGGGAGTCGCACATGCGTAGTACCTAGGTAAGGATTGCTAGCTAGTCAGTTGCAAAGAACGAGGGCGTGCCACGCTTGCAGCTAGGCGAGCATTGTAACGTGTGTTACAAAGTGATGCCCGTTTGTCATGGAAATAAAGGCTGGACTGTAATTGAGCTGTTTGGAGCAGTTTGTGAACAGTGTTTTCTCTTGAAGATGGTACGCCCCTTAGACTTTAGGCTTTCTCACATGCACAAATGATAAATAATGCATTAAAGGAAAGGGACGAGCCAAAAAGCATAATATGAGCACTTTAACACTGACAGACCATTTGTATTCATCAAAGAGAAGCAACATATCCCAGTGGCCTTGTTAGTCACTTCTCCCTGACTTTATTATTATTATTCTCCTCTCTCAAAGGTGCTTTGAGGCATTGTAAGCTTCCCACTTCAGTGTGATTTTCGGTTTTGAGTTAAAACTTGGGAGGTCAGAGATGCTGTAAATGTCACTTTGGATGAAATGTGCTTCTAATAGTGCAACAAGACAATTGTTTTATGTTTAGGGTGCAATAACCAATTTTAGTTTTCAGTGGTTTTAAATAACACATGTTTGCACATTCCAGGAAATTTGTTTGGGACTTTGATGTAACAGCAGGTTTCCCAAAAACACTGGATGAATCAGAGTTGTTTGATGCACCAGCTGGACCCAGCATTTAATCCATTCATCTTGTCTTGCCTGCAGGCCACACTGTACTAAGATTGTTCACCTGCAGCTGAAATGCATTTCATTTCTGCAACACTATGCATTCTGTCATAAATCATGCTAGTTATGTTTGCCCAAAATCAGGTCCAAATATGGATGTATAAAACCAAATACAGAAGTGTTTTGTTTGTTTGTTTTACATCTGTCCCATCACTGTAAATCATGAAATAGGACTAAAATATAGAAGATATCCTTAGAAAATGCCCCTTGATTGAGTCATCCGTCCATGCTGAGTTGCTTAATGGCCCACCTGTGAAAGTTTTAAGTTTAAAACAGATATTTTTGTTTTCTTTCAATCTTAAAACTGCACTGATCAATATTTTCATATTTGCAAATGACATGACTTAAACGTCATGAATGAATTAAATGTGTTATGTGAAAAAATATTCTTTGTGCTAAATCCACAGAGAAATGTCATATGTATTTGTGCTTCTTTCGGCCCCTCTTTTAGACATGCAATATTCATGGCTAGCTGGTGAATACAGTGGAGTATTCCGAAGCTAAGGAGTTTTTTAAAAAACCAAAACAGAGCTAAAAGGAGAGTAAATATTGTATTGGATTTGACATTTTTTTTGTAGGGAGGCTAGAAACACAACTCCAAATGAATATCCTTAATTATGACGTTTTTTTAGTTCCCCTTTTTGCATCCTTCAGTAGGGTCATCATAGACCAACCAAGCTGAGAACCATGACTCATTTTCATAGTGCAGTATAATGCGTAACGCCCAGTGCATTATGTTTTATCCTGAAACACCCTAAGGCACCCAGGGATCTGCAAAACATTCAGGTTTGGGCATTAAGTACAGACTGATTGGCAGAATTACGCAAAATGAGAGCACATGACACGTTTCTGGAAAATGAGTTTTTATTGTCAGAGACTTTATGTTCCATGTCATGAATTGCATCACATCCTTTGTTTCCCCTCCGGGCTGACTGGGTTCATGTGTGCTGGGATGGGCTTGGCTGGGCTGGACAGCGATGACTCTCCTACTTCCCAACAAGGTCAGAACTCAATAGTGTAAGAGTGTGTTTGTTGTCTGCTCTCTCTTGGCACCCATTCTGTCTTTCTCTCTCTCTGTCTTTCTTCTCGGATGTGTTAGTCCATCAATGATTGATGTCTCCCCCTAGGACTTGACTCATCTTTCACCTGCAGCCTGCCTCACAGCTGTTCAATGAGCTCAGCACAGGCCCACATGCATGTGCATGAACACACAGCTTTGCACATCGTGATATCAGCTCGGCAGAGGCTGTTTTGGTTTTTGGAGAGTCCAAAAGCTGATGTATCACAAGCCTCTTTCTGAATCATCAATCCAGGATTTGTCTCTTTCTTTCTTCTCTTCCTCTGCGTTGTTTGTGTTTTCTTTATTGATTGGGAGGAGATTCAGAAGTGAAAGATCAGTCCAGATGCTAGCTGTGCCTCCCTTTTTTTTCTTCTTGCCTTTTTGTATGACAATCAATCCTATTATTCAACATATGCCCCACCCTTTATTGCCATTCCCAAGAGCACAGGAATAAAAAGCCACTTTTCAGTTGCAGAGGTTGTAATTCCATGTTGTCAGAGCCCATTGTATTGCAGAAGCTGCATCTGTTCTTGTCTTGCATTGTCTATTGATGGTGTGGGAGCGGCAGGCGCCTCGATGGGCAGAATTATGCTGCTTCACAAACCAGCAATACTGCATTTCCCTTGAAGCCTAAGGTGAGGAAAGGCTGAATAAATATATTTATCCTCTACAGCAACAGATCTCAAAGCCTGCTAACACACAGCTCTACAACACCTAGAGTAACATATTCATGCAAATGTGATGAGCAGTTCATGCGCTCAGCACTGGCTCAGCCACTGTATAATTTCTGTTTGTTTGGCCTTGGTTTTTAGTTTATGCTTGCAGAAAGTTATAAACCAAAATCCTTGCTTTAAACAGACAGACCAGCTTGTGTTTGGATAGATGTCTGCAGAGCTTTTGAGGGTTAACAGAGTGTTTCAAAGATGTGAATGCTGTTGACAGCAAATATTGGTAACACTCTAGATTACAGCCTGCAACGTACAGCGTGATTACTCTGAAATGATGGTGTACAGTACATATATCAATGCTGATATGTGGGTAAATTTGAACAACATAATAAGTTAATATAATGTGCAGAGCTCAATGACTGTTTTGCAAAGCAGCTGCTAGTAACATTTTTGGTTGTTGTTGTTGGATTAACGGAGAACTCTGCCAAATTTACACATCTTACACAAGTCTGTTTACAGGTTTTGAGGAGTAGTAAGGCATGTGTGAAAAAAGTTTGTGCCTCTAGCAAGACCTCTGCGTAGTTTAATGATTTGCCGAAAGTGATGTCACTTGATTCAGCATTAGTTGGGGTTGAAGACTACAAGTTTGAAAAAAACATCTGCTGGTATGGAGATAGAAAGAGTTTAACAGAGCTCTGTAGCTAGCTTGAGGCCATAAGCTACATCAACAGAGACTATAGCATACCACACCTGAATCTTTGACCAAACTGTCCGAAGTAAATTTGAGTTTCTAACGTTTTGACAAGGAAGCAGAATGTATGAAAAATGATATCTGATGCATCCATTTGGATCCCTTTGTTTATTTAACTGTCCATGGTGAGTTAATGAGTAGTATGGTGGTATGGGATACTGAATCAGAGAACTCTTTAACAAAGTCCCAGAATTGCCAGGTTTGGAGAGCCAACAGATTTGTTTTTCATGTTTTACTTTATTTAACTATATTTTTTAGGATGTGATAACCTTAACTGAATTTCTGCGGAAGTGTTCATTATGTAGAGAACTACGATAAAAGCCATTCCAGATTCATCCTGTTACTATATAACCAAATAGCAATGTACTGAGATTACAAAACACATGCCTGGCTGTTGCATAATGGGAATACACAATAATAATGTTAGATGATTCATGTTACCACAACAGTTGATATGAAACAACCTATATTTTGATTGTTTATTCCAACCTTCCAACCGTTCAAAGACTCAAGAATCAAGTTTCCTTGACAATAACATGAAACAAACAATCAGATCTGAATTGCTTTACTTGAACTAGACAAACAAACATCAACAATGCACGTGAATTGAAATACTGTTCTGCATGGCTGGTCCGGAATCACTTGCTTCCTAGAAAACTGACACAGTCTTTTGGTCCAGCAGGGAAGAAATGTGCTCTGGCTGCTGTGCTGGAGGCACATGCAAAATCAAAATGCTGCTTCACAATCCCACTACATGGTATCTTTGTATTTGTTCACATTTATGTTCCTCCTTTATCCTGTCCCCATCGTCAGTTGTACGTGCAAGGGGAAATTTCTCTTTAGTTTGGCCTTGATACATTGTCTTGTGGAAGAATTAGAAAAAAATAATCTATTAAAAATTACTTATTTTTTCCACTAACGACTGACTGTTGTTTCCATCTTCAATAACGTTTTATTGAACAAAATAGTATGTAATGGTGATGGCAGATTTTGGGACTAATAGGCAGTCAGACAGCCACAGCAGTTCACCAACTCACCATCTAGCCCTACGAGTAGTCACTACGTCAGCAAGCTTCTAGTTCTAGTTCTTTCTTAATCTACTATTCTAGCTACTTCAAAAAAACAAGAGCTACAGACGTGCTCAAATTTGTTGGTACCCCTCCACAAAAAACGAAGAATGCACAATTTTCTCTGAAATAACTTGA
>NC_048407.1:25678261-25720038 GCF_013103735.1 Etheostoma cragini
CATCACTTTTCAGGAGGAATGAAGCATTATTTCAATGAGCTGTAAGGGTACCAACAAATTTGAGCACATCTGTACTTGCATCACACATACATTTATTTACATGACACACATTAGCTGAATGAAGCTACTGTTTGTACACATGTGAAATGAATAAAGTTTCATCACTATTTTACATTTATTTTAGGCCACAGCTAGTTAGCTTCATCGCTGAAGATATTCCCATCAGGGTCCAAGAAAACATGACTACTTTACACTTCTGTGGCCCACATGGTTAGCTACCTCACTTTTAATATTGTGGTAAATTAGTGTCTCAGTTTGTCAACCTAACGGCAAGCTACTGGAAACCTGCTCTTGTTGGAGGCCTGTGTTCTGGTCTATATCCACGACCTTCCACTTCCCGGTTTGCTCTGTTACCACCAAATAATTTTGCTGTATGTCCTTCTTTTTGGCTGGATGGCTGTTATCTTACACATATTTAAACTACGGTCCATTTATGAGGACTATTGTCAACTGGTCCTCAGAGGGGTCAAATCAGACAGCTACTTAGACTATCTATCCAATCTGTGGCAAATATTTCTGTTGCGCGTGTTTCTTTCTGTTGTACATATACAGTAGATACATACATATATATTCATATATGTTTACAGTACATGTATAAAATATATATATTACATGTGACCTACACATGGAAATATTCGACAAAAGGTCAACATGTTCACACATTTATAGTACAGCTGCCACATAAAAAGGCTCTCTTTGTATGAAAATTGTTTGAAAAGGCATGTGCTGCCAAGTGCAGCCAGAATCTGTTCCTTATTAGCCAGGAGGAAGTTGACCTCCCTCATCAACATTAGAATCATCAGATGGCTGACATCATGGGGAACCTATCCACGGCACTAATAGTCCCCGTCACGTCTCAAAGAGTTTCTTTTTCCTGAGTATCGTGCATATATGTGTGTATTCTTTCCCGGACTGGCCCTTGCACAAAACACTATTGAGATGCACCAAGGGTGTCCGCCCCAGGCTCCCCTTCCTGTCACATTAGTTACAATAAGACAATCAATTGCCAAGCCTTCCCCCACGGTGCTATGAACGGACGTCTGCCACAGTTTGACAAGTCCTCTTGGTTCTTGGGAGTTTAATGTCCTCAACATTTAACCAGGCCAAATGTGGCTAAGATGACATTTGCACATGACCCTGACAGATTACATACAGCCAATTAAAGAGAGAGGACAATAGGGTTTTCATGGTGTCTTTTAAATTTACTAGAAGATATACTGTGTATGATCTCTCTTGTCATTGATTGTAAGTGGGGGAATTGTGGAAAACATGTACCAGTAAGCTAAGTATTCAGGTTGTTCAGCAAAGTCAACCGAACACACAACTTATAGAGAAACTCATTCATTATTCAGTCGTTCCATCATCCAGCCTATTTCTTCCTCTGCAATCCTGCTGAACTGTGTAAAGTGTTTCAGATCTATGACAATATTTATCCCCATTGAAGGAAAACCTTTTGTCAGCTTTTTCCCATTTCCCTTATGTTCCCACTATGTCATCAGTCTTGTGGATGACTGGCTGCCGAGCTGATTAATTGCCTGGCTGGCTGCTTTGCAATCTCACGGTGATTGTGTGACTGACTGGCAGATGCACAATAACTGTACAAATGGTTGGTTCTTTTGCTGACTGACCACCAAGGTGACCGACTGGCTGGTTTCAGGCTGACTCTCATCAGTTGCTTGCCCTCATGACTGAGTCCAGGCATAAAGCTTGCATTATTCTACATTTTTCTTTTTGTCAAGTACCTCATGAAAAAACAAAAACAGTGTGTTAGTTTATCTCTTAATACTTTCTGACTTCCGCAGCTTTGTGTGGCTCTCAGCCCAAAAACCATTGGTCCCTGTAGAACACATAATACTGTTAAATTAGTTGGGTAATGAAGATATTCCTTCATGTTTAGAAAAGAGCAAAAACAATCCTAAAACATCTGGACGCTGTAGTTTTCAGCAAACTAGTTTTAGCAGTGGATCAATGCACATTTTGTTATAGTGTGTATTTCCGTCAGCAGAACAGTGTAAACTGTAGTGTTTTTGTGATAAGAAAGGAACATGTCGCCAAGTGCAAAGGAGTCTTTTTGATGTGTTTCTAATAGTTTTTGGAAAACATTGGAAGTCTATGGCACAGAGAAATAGGACTTATTGGGCTTTGGATAGTAGACAGTATTTGCTGGAAGGGTCAATTAATGTTTGTATTTCATCTTTTCATGAGATTTGTTGACAATGAACAGAGAGGAACACCATACTTATCCCACAGAGGCCATGAAAACACATTTTTTTGAGCGTTATTAGCCTACATGACACAATTTTCAGCCAAAGTTTAAACTATTAAAATTATTTCACATGAAATGTTTCTGTATTTCTTTGCTCTTTTCACTGGTTTGAAGTGGGTGGGGCTCAGCTGGAAGAAGGTGATGCCATGTTCTTTTGTGCTCCAATCAATATTTGCAGCAATATTTGAATCAAATTGTTTTTATGGGGTCATTTGTGGCTATTTTCTTAGGTCAGTAAACTCTGAACAAACCCAAACAGTCCTGATGAAGTAGATTAGATGAGGTTTCAACACCTGACAAATGATACCCAAGGAGGTTTTTCTTTTCAAATCTGACCTTTATTTTTGCCCAAGAATAATTCATGTTATGGAGACAACAAAGTTTTCAGGTGATTTAATACGAGGGACATGAAACGGATGGCAAAAATATCTCAAAGTAATTTAACCTGACATTACAATTTCTAGTGTGCTTGTGCATACAAGGTACAATAAGATTATCATTATTCCTACACTGGAGAACTTCCTGTGCTACAGCAGTTCAAAAGAAAAAAAATATATCTGCTCTAAAGACAATCAATAGACAATATTGTGCAAAATTCAGATCTCAGAATCCCATATAAGGTTTGGGAGCAATGCTTGGGAGTTCTCAGTTGTTGTGAAAGAGCTTTAAAGCTGATGGAAGCAGATAAAAGAGGTCAGGAGGGGACAGATTATCCAGTTCTCTTAAAGCTTTTACTTCAGTCATTGTTTGCATTTTTGATTGAGTAATTATCTCATTAGGTTACCCAAGTGATTTCAGTCTCTCATTGCCAATGTAAACAAAACAAGCTTTTCCAGAAGATCTATCTGTCTGTCTCCCCGGGCGGTCACAGTCAGGGATCTCTCCAAGAAAACTCCATATTTGTCCCGTTTCTTTCCCTCCTCCGCTGCCTCATGAAACAGGATTAAGTGATGGTTTAAGGCCAAGAGACATCCTGTTTCTGTCTCCCTTCCTATCTCTTTCACTCTTGCAAACACTCAATCATTAAAAGAAGCATCTGCTTTGATTCTCGCTGTATTTGGTAGCTGATAAATGCAGACTATTTGTACCAAGAATTTGCAAAGAAACTCTTCAGTGTTTGAGTATTGTTCCTGAAAACTAGTACTCAGGATGCACTTCAGGCTGCACCTGCCTCTCTCATTCTTTGTTCCCCTAAACTCTGTGCCCATGACCAGACAGTCTATGAAACTGGAAGATCTTGTTAAGAACAGAACAGTTTGTTCCGCCAAAAGGGAGACTCTGAGTGAAATTCCTTCAAAACAAAACCAGACAATTTAAGCTGATGAGTTACAGCTGAGGAGACAAAGTGATAACCATTCTCTTGACACTTCATTAAATCACCCAAATCCGAGCATGGGAAAAGGCCCCTCGGCCTGTACATATTGCATTGTATGGTGTTGATGGTGAAGTGGGATTAACACAGACAGGAAGTGCCTTTCACTTGTCAACCTTACATCTCTTTAGCTCTAGATTAAGTGTTTTGCTATTATAGTGCTCAGAAACCTGTGTTGTTTCGTTGAACACAGTGTCAGGCAAAGCAACCTGTGCTGGTATTTTCTAATGTCACTTTTCTTTTGTTTGATGGGTTACCTTTACAATGCATAGCAATTGACGTCAGACAAATGTTATTAAAGTTAAGTCTGTTAGGGGCTGAGCAGCAGGACACAGGATGTTTTTCATTTTCCCTTAAAAATGAGAAATGGCAAACGCAAACATGATTATTAATAAATTAGACCATTAAAGAGGTCAACAGATAAGAACTGAACTCAAATATAACTAGGCAATACATCATTAGTATTGCATAACACCAGTCATTGCATCAGTCAATGTTTACATGGCGGAGGCCAGAGGTCCCCTGGGTCAACAGCAGAGTAACACAAAAAAGACAGAGTACATCAGGCAACCTAAAAATTACGAAAGTTAAATTTTGACAATGCAACACATTTAATGTGAATGCTTAATTAAGACAATGTACAATGAGTTTTAGCTAAATGGATGAGACAGTGGAAGAAAGCAGAGGCACAGCGTCTGTGCTCACGCTTTAACATAATGACCACTAACCTGACACCATTGTATTCCTTTTAGGCACTCCCTTTCAGATGGAACAGATTGGACCCTTTTTACCTAAAAGTCAGGGGTGTCAAACCATTTGACCTCTAAGTTCCGGGTTTCATAACGTAGCCTACATGTGAAGTGAAGTTTTCAGCACCAAATATAACATTGTTCAGGCTTTATTCAGTTTGTGTTTAACTATTTTTCTGTTTGTGCTCCTGCAAGTGTCTCATTGGGGAGAGAAGAAAAGGACAACCTTTTTTCTGCACAACCTTAGTGAGTCCTTGTTCAGCTGCTTGGTGGCAGGAACAGAAATCCTTGTGTGTCTAGAGACAGAGAGAGAGATCGAGAGAGAGAGAGAGAGAGAGAGAGAGAGAGAGAGAGAGGCCTGGCCGTAGGGTTGCCAAGGCAACAGGGAACAGTGCAGGCATGGTGGTGAAAGAAGAGGGGGTCTAAACTGATAGGGATAACTGGAAATGCCAGGGGACACCTTTGTGCATTAAGATACTCCACACTCCCTTTTGATGGAGTAAAAGCGAAGAATAATTTTTATTTCACCAAACTAAATTAAACTATAAATAGTGCTGCTTAGGCAGCGTCTGAAATTGAAGAACCCAGTATCAGGGAGTGTACCTCATGGGCGGACACAGACCATTTTCCAGAATCCAGACCAGGGTTAATGGGCACTTTGATCTATTTCTCTGCTTTATGGTTTGCAGTACACTGAAATGGACACTCTTTAAATTCTGTGCAGTTATTCGTAGCAAAGTAAAGTATATCCAATAAGAGTTCCCATTGATGCTTAAACTAAAATACAGATGTTAACATGGCTTCATCCCTTTTACCTGCTCGTTTTATTAATCTAAAACCAACTGATTAATATCTCCTATGTGTATGTGTCATGGATGAAGTGTTATTAAATCAAGCATTGTCCTTTTTTCCAGGATATAAATTAAGACACATGTACATAAAAATTGGGAAACAAATGAAGGTTTCTCACCTGTTCCAGCCCTTTTGTCACCTGCCTCTTGTTTCCTCATTACTCAGTGTATTTAGTGTCTGTGCTACCGTTGTCTCTGGTTTGATTCTTTTGTGGGTGGGTGGGTGTGTGTGTTTGCTGGTTGCCTGCACCAGTCATTTTGCTCAGCATTTGGACTCTTCCCTGAGGTCTTTGTTTTCCTGTGTCTTTTTGCCCTTTAGCTCTTTTGGATTTTTTTGTTTTGGACACTGTTGTCCTTGAACCTTTGGCTTTTGCTTTTGGATCCCAGTTTTTGCCCTGACTCTTTTTGTTAATACATTTTTGTTATAAACACTCGCTTGGCGGCCTCCACTCTGTATTTGGATCCCCTACTTCAATGAACTGTGCAATGCAATGTGTTAACATGTATTCAAAAAATAAATCCATTCACTGTTCTGTCCAATAACCTGCTTGTGCGAAGCATCGTCACAAGGTGTTTGCAGGAAATACTGTGCCCAATAACAGTAACAGCCACCCCGTCTGAAGAACCACTCTGGCGGAGCAGATGCCTTCCTGGGCCTCAAATGTTTGAGACTGTGTACAGGAAAGACCTTTCAAACATGCATGTTGCCAGATAGATATGGCTTTTTTTTCTAGAAACATTTCAAAATAGAAAAAGCAAAAAATAAATTAAAAATTAAAAATAAATTAAAAAAGCAAATAAATAGCTGGATTCTAACCGGCGGCTTCAGTTTCAGGCCCTGTTTACATGTACATGGTAATGGTTCTTTTTACAGACATTTCCCTTTTGAACCCTTTTTTATGAAGAGAATTCACCTGTGAAAATGAGTCATTCGAAACCGCCGGCCAGAGTGGAGATTTTTTGCGTGTAAACAAACGAAGGTTTAGGCAGCCGAGGAAGTGATTGTTGCTGTTTTTTTAGGATTCTGATTGGCCAATTTGGGCTTGTGCTTCTCTTTACAGTGCCACTAACAGGTTTGGCATTCTCTTGGTGCCATTGACGGCATAGATGCATGGATATGTGTAAATGAACACTTTTCTGAAAACTGACAAGGTGTGCAACATGTTATTTTTGAAACTGGAGAGGTTGAAATGTCTTAAGAAAATAACTGCCCACTTGTAAATGTAGTCTCGGGTTCCTGGTATTGTGTATGCTGTCTCACTGTGACACTGCACTGTCTTGGCTTTCTGGGATACTTTAATAGAACAGCTCAATCATGTTATTAGTAACACCTGTGCTTTTCTTATGTCTGCTGTGAAAAAGGCCTATCAACATAGTAATTATCTGCACATACTGTTCAGTCCTGCAGGGTATGAACTCATCTTACAAAACAGTTTTTCGTACATGCTAATTAAATCCCAAGATTAGCAATGTGGCAACAAATCTGTTATACAGGATACGGCCAGTGGAACATTTTATGTGCACACTCTATACTGAGACCATCCATTGCAGTTTGGCCTGCCATTTTCATGTCAGTGGCCTTAATTAGTGCTTAGTTTCCAGAGCCTGGGAACCCAACCACCATGTTGACTTTAGATGTGGCCCCTTCCCAACCGGGCATGGTTTTGTTTTTGTAAGAGCAGGAAGACACAGCTTCACTGGAAATTACACATAACAAGCTGGCCAGAACGGGCAAGATATGACCATATAAGTAATATAAACAGCCTATGGGTGCTTTTTTAATTAAAGTGAAAATGTTACACACTTCTGGAGACTTCACCAATCATTGAACAGCTTGTGTAATGTGTGTGCATATCAATTAAAGATGAATACCCAATGCTATTATCAGCGGGCAAGAGTTTAATTCAATTCACAACTCTAGTTTGTCTTTGATGGCGATAAAGGTTAACAGTAACTACCTCAAGAGAGTGGTATATGTCTTAGCACTGCTCCAACTCCCCCTTAATACAACAAAAGAATAAATATTTAAGGATACAACCAATACTATGAAACAACCAATATACACCCATAACACTCATAGACAAAGACGCATGCCAGTCTAGAATCATTGACTCTAAGGCCCCTTTACAGTTGCCGCAGCCGACGTTCCCCGTGCCAATGTGACGTCAAAATTAAGTAGATCTTGCTGGCACAACAGGATTTTAACTGCTTGACCAGAGGTTGTGCACCACTATATTTCTTTTCAGCACCACAAAACAAAGCAGAAACAGGAAGCATGGACGAGTCTGAGGGCAACCGGAAGCCAGGACTCTGAGAGTGACTGCTGAGAGGAAGCAACTGCCTCACGGCCAGGCATTTAGCAAACATTACCCTCCAGCTAAGATCGACGCTTCCTTATGCCGTCATCAACAGCGTGCCCAAATGTGTTTGAGCCAATATTCTAGCACCGTAATCGCCTCACTGTGATAAACACAGATTTTCAAACTTCATTTATCTGGGTTAAATGGATGTTAACACATTCTCATCATGTTAATGTCACTTCCTGTCTTTCACAGGGATTTCTAAAATAAACAGGCACCAGTCTAGGAAATATGCATGTTATGAGCAACATGCAGCCTAAATGAGTCATATCCACTCACATGTGGGCACAGGTCCATTAGCCTTTGCCACATTTCATTTAGTGAGTTGAGAGGATCTCTAATGGCTTGTGACAAATAAAAGGTCAAACCTATTTAGAACTTCCTCACATGTTGATGTAACCAAAGCAACATCAATGTTTTGTTGCATTATCACTTCACCATCAAAATGAACTAAGTTTAGTTGACCTGAATTGAAATATCTGCAGCATTACTTCCGAATAGACTAGACTGAAAAGATTAACTTTGACAATAACAATACTGTTAATTTACATTTTCTGTTGACATTCTAACCGCATTGTCCAACAAATGCTTAGAAATTAGTTAAATTGAGGCAGTTCTCTGATCTTTGACAGCCCACGTCACAAAAGAAGGATGGAGCATTCCCAGTCAGAAATTCCTACATGGGAGAACATTGAAAGGACAACAACATAAAAAGGAGTCCATTCTTTTTTGATTATGGCCAAAATCTGCCTAAAACTCCACTTCCACTTCATCCCTACTCCGTAGAACATTTTTTTGTTTTCTTTCCCGCTGAGATTTTCTCCTGTACTTTAAAGCATGTTATGCACTGTATTAGTGTTGCATTAACCCATGTCCCTGCTGAATCATTGTGCTTGTTGTCTTTCAAACAAAGCCCTGCTGCCAGTCCTGTAGTGTCACACATAATGAATTTCTCTGTGGTCAGAAATCTTTGAAGGCCTGGACACACCACAATTTAAAACAATGAAATGTTGTGGTGGAATCAATTCATTCCAATGGAATTGCCACAATCAGAGGACCTGCTGAAGGAGGTGAATGTTTTAAGTAGAGTTCAATTTTAGTGAACTTTGACATGCAAATTTGCACTATTGACCAAACATTTATTGACTTAACATTGCTGACCTTTGAGGGGACAGAGAGTCTAAAATAAAGGAGACTATTATTATTAGATTTGTATTTAATGTCCTTTGTCGGAGTGAAAACTGTTTGTATTGTGTGGACGAGTACATGCCACTCTACAGTGTGACTGCCGCTTCTGAGAGAATAGACATGCATCTGGGAGGAAAGACTTTCATATTTATGTGATTCTGCCACTTGAATCCCTCCTATCTCATTTTCTGCCTGTCTGGTGCCAGTTTGGTACAGACAGAGCAGAGGTGCAGAGATGACCCTGAGCTGTCATTGTTTTCCTACTAATGCCCTTTCTTCTCACTCCCTCTTCCTCTTCTTCCTTATCCCTCTGTTTCTTTTTAGGGATGGCAGGCTGCACAAAGAGAGGTAATTGTTGCTGCTATAGGGTAAAAACTAAAGTGTGTGTGTGTGTTTTCTTCCATTTAGAAACATGCTCTGTCAAAGGCAGCAGAACGTGTTTGGAATCACTCACCTGAAATGTCAGTGACTTCCTAACAGGGTGTCCATCAGTGCTTTTTCAAACTGACAAGGGATCCATTAGCTGGTGGCTCTGAGTGTGTCATGGAAAGGGGCGGGTTTGAGTTTTTTCCATCCGCAGCAAGCTGTTAGCCTGCATGACATTGTATTTAGACATGAACATTTTTAATAGTTAAAGTTACCAGGAGGTTTTGGGACGTAATCTAAGAAATGTGGTGTGGTTATAATACCTTCTTGATTATAGCTGCTGTTTATGTTCCGCTCATATGCACACGACCACAAACACACATACACACACACAGGTGCAGCCACAGCCACCATGACAGCACTGCACTGATGCAGCATGGACACAATCTTTTATCATCCTGTGGTCTACTGCAGAGGGAAATTATACAGTGATGGTGATGCAAACACAAACACACACACATGCACTAATACACAGTCACACCTTCCCCCACTGTAACACCACCCCTAAATCTACCATTCCCTAGTCCATGATGTAATGCTATCAGACCACTCCTCTGCTGTTTCTCCCTCCCTCAATCTCTCACACACTCCTCGCTCTCTCCTTCTCCTCATTCTATTGGTGGCTCCCGTCTGCATCTGCTGGATCAGCTCTGACTCCCTTCACACACACACACACATACATACATACACACATACATACATACACACATGCACACTCACACACTCATACACTCACACACATGCACACTGCCACGCACCCTCTCACACACTCTTACACATACTCTACCAGGGGGATTCCTCCGCCACTGCAGCCTCTGCTCGCTCCACCTGGCTCCTGTATCCCGCCGTGGGGGGAACGCACGGTGAGTCCCTCCTTTCTTTGATGACAGCGGGAGATAGTGGATCACAATAAGACAAAAGGATGAGAGGACGTTGTTGATTTTCCTGCAGAGAGTGGTGGACAAATACCGGTAGGCATTGCTGCCACTGCAGCCTAGAAGGAGAGGCTCGCTGCTGAGTTTCAGCTTGGAGTAATGAAGAGGTGTGAGGTTGCTCAGTTACTACAGATACCGGTCATCTAAGCGCTGGGTGCCATGGCAATAGATTGCATTCAGTCAGAGTCTTGGCTCATTGTGAGTCTGTGTCCTAGACTAGTAAGGTGCTGGAAGCCGTGTGAAGTGTATGTGTGTGTGTGTTTGTGTGTGTGTGTGTGTGTGTGTGTGTGTGTGTGTGTGTGCAGCCTGAATTTTGAAGCCCAAACCTGCTACAGGGTGTTGTGTGATCTGGTCTCCTCTTTAAAAAATGTCAGTCACCTAGCTTTGAGATAACACAGGGAAGGAATCACATGAATGTAAACCAAAGCTGCTATTGCATTTAGTTCCTGTGATGGTTGTGTTTGTTCTGACTCCCGCCCACTGCACTGGGGGGATACATTGGCTACAATAAAGCCTGGACAGTCTCATAGATTGGGCCTGTTGTCAAACAGTCCCTGACAAAATTGACAAAACAGGGTGTGCGCATGTGGTGTGAACTCCTGCGCCTGTGACATTTGGACACTGGCAATGCTCTCTCTGTCTTTTCTTTCCCTATCATGTGCACTGACTGTGCTCTTTCACTGTAAAACTCAATGACATTGAATCTTATAGGAAAAGTAATTATGTTATTGTCATAGATTTTGACTGCTAAATGGTACATTTATGATAATGGAACTGAATGGTGAAGTCACTGGTGAATTATTCTTTTTGGGGCTCAAGGTGGACCAGCTGGTAGCAACGCACTGCAACCTAACATTTACAACCAGTGTGTTGAAATGTTAATATTTTTTAATGGTTGACTACTCCACATGTGGACACTCTCATTACTAATTCATCCAGATGTTTTCCATTTCTATATCACATGGAGCTGAGAAGAAGTCAAACATGATTCACAGCTTTTTCCATCACTTCCATCTCATTTTTTTATATCTTCATCCGATTTAGTTGATTGTGCATTACAGGCATCCATAATTCACACAAATTAATGTAGTTAATCTGGAAGGAAGTGTAATCCGTCAAATGCCACCAGTGCCACTGGCAGCAAACTAAACAATTTATTTTCTATACTAGAAAATCTGTACACCATTTTTCAATTAACCAACAAACAAATTAGCTTTGCTATGCTTTTCAACTCATTCATTACTATCAGTGATAAACTATAACCACATAGAAAAGAAAAAAAACATAATGATATTTTGGATATCAGCTGGCCTTGTTCAAATCATCTGCAGCCCCTCATACAGTATATATATATATATATATATATATATATATATATATATATATATATATATATATATATATATATATATATATATATACATATATATTTTTTTTAGTTTTTTTTTATTATTTTTTATTTTCAAATAAAAAAAAAACTTTTCCCAGAGGCTGTTTAACTTAGCATACTCTCTGTTGGCATACATGTAAAAATAATGAGGATGGTGGTTCAACAACAAACTAATAAACCAGCAGGCATTGCATGAAGTGCAGTGCATAGTCAGTTTCCATTGGCTGTTAAAGCATTATTTGGGTGCTTAAAGATTAGTGTTTGGTCATACTGAGATAGTTTATTGATTTTTTTACTGTTTGAATCCTGTTACAGCCTGCAACAGACATTGTGTCTCCCCACTGACCTTAAAATCTTTAAAAGTAAGAGGGGGAGCTAATTTTGCACTCATATGCTGCCCTTTGTGACCCTGTCAGAAGATCTTAATTTTAAAATTCTCTCTGAAGCAGTTCATTGGTAACTAGCATCCTCTAATGATTAGGGGTCTCTTCTCATCTATTTTATCACAAATTCTGACCTTGTTGCTTCCTGTGAAGGGAAGTTGAGGATGCAAGACTTTTGCTTTTCGTACATTAGATGTGTTACAATTTCATGCTGACTGAGCCTGTCAGTTTTGTATCTATCTACCCTTACTGGGTGTGCTGGCGTCAAACCAGTCAACTGAAGTGAACATGGATATTTCAAATCACTCAAGGTAGAATAGTGAAAGACTAGTAAAGTTAATCAATTCAATCAATATTTCATCAACTCTGTCAACTGTGAAACCATTTTGGATACCGATACAGTACAAAAAAGGGTTCACATACCTTTCAGTCACTATTTTAATATATACTTAATGTGTGCATATGTGCACACATTAAGTATGTGAATACTGTATGTGTGTGGACTGATGGGTCTATACAAGCAACACTTTTTCAGTTTTTTATCATAGATTGTCAGTGTTTGATATTTTTTTCACAGCGTTTTACTCTTAACAGAAACCCCACAAGTAGTCCTTTGGTTAAAATACAAATACCGTACCTAAACCAGACCCAGGGCAATTTTCCACCAAATGGTATGCATACTCCCTAATCAGGAAAGGATTTCAACTTTAAAACTTCTTCTAACTGTCAGGGCTCCTGGATAGCCCTGTGTACAGAGGCATAGTCTCGGCTCAGCACCGACCTATTGCCCTTTGCTGCATGTCATCCCCCTCTCTCCCCCCTTCATGTATAAGCTGTCCTATCAAATAAAGTCCTAAAATCCTCAAATAAAGAATCTTCAATTTAAAACATCTTTTAACATCCAACATATGAATGTATTCAGTCTAATTTGTAACTGCATTGAAAAACAATGAACCCTTCCAAACAAAAGAGTTGTGTTTCTGCACACGGACACAGAGCATACTTTCAGTTTACCTGTTACAGTGTCCAACAGACTAAACACAGAAAAGATGATTGAAAGCAAAGAAAACAATGGATGAGGCTTTTTTGATAGATAATAAGTGTATCATAAAATCTGGTTCTGTGCTTTAAATTTGTGCTATTATCACTACAAAAACTACTTAAACACTTGGAGACAATTAATAATATCTTACTTATGTCCAAGCAGCTTATGGAAATTTCATTCTGTTTTAACAGAGCTGATTTTTTGTAAAATTCCACAAACCCAGGCAGAGCTTCACTGAAAGTGGAGCATGGCCGAGTTTTTAATTTCCTGGCTTTTAATTTCAGGAAAAGATCCCAAAAATACTTAACGGATAAACCTGCCATCAGACCTAAGAAACACCAAGGCAATTTCTTGCATTTAATGATATTCCCCTTTACTATATTTAATGTCAAGATTAATAAGTTTCTTTGTGCTGATAAATTCATAAAAAATCATTAATTCATTCGTAGTGCCTGGAGGCTTTTTTCCACAGCCCTTCCCTCTCCTGCTGTGCAGCTGTGTAGGAGCTTCACCTATGCCCTCCTACTGCACCCACCGCAGCCTTCAAGCTTCAAAACCACCAAGAAGGAGCCAGACAAAGAAAACCCATGTATTGAGACATACCCCAATATCTGCTTTTAAGCTGAGCTGGCTGCCACTGACGTCACTTCCCCAAAGCTCTCAGGGGAAAACCGGACAACAATAACCTTGTGCATTAATCTCACAACATCCTATTGTATTCATATTAACACCACATGTCAGCCATTCCGCCTGTGTGTGCAAAGCAGCTGGCATTGGTTTTCATTCATTATGGACGATAAAGAGACACCCAAACTGGTTGCATAAAGGGTTTGAGTCCATTTCCTTATCTTTTCCACACGTCAGACATTTTCATTATATGGTTTTCTTTTTCTCTTATTTAGTAAATTTAGTAAAATCTTTCTTTTGGAAAGCTTTACCAATCAAGCAACCACAAAGAGAAATCAATTTTTTTTTAAATTGGTCAAAAAAGGAAATAGACACATTACAGAAGTACCTTGACAGTAAACTCAAGACTTTTCATTTGTAGTTTCAATCATTTAGTCTTCAACTCTTACTATAAGGAGCTGTGTTCTCAAGTTAGCTGGTAAACCTCTGAGCTTTGTGTGGGGAACCAAAAAGCCTTAAAAATTCATTCTGAAAGGATTGAACATGTCAGGAATGAAAGTAATTAAAGTCAATGACATGATTTGCATCTCCTGTTTATTTATTTTCCCTGTCACTATAAACACAGGCCTACTTCTGATGTGTGTGAATCAGACAGAGAGAGAAGGAGAGGTGGCAGTAGCTGAAGGGAAGGATAGAAGTGGTCAAAACAGATAAAGGCACCTCTCTTTCTGTGAAAACAGAAACAGGGATTAACTTTTTTTCTCACTGATGCTGTTTGATCACACTGGACATGAGTGCTATACCTGGGTCCAAAGTAGTTCATTGGCAGAGTTATGGCGGGCTGTAATTAGACACAAATCTAAATGTGTGATGATGGTTTCACATGTGCACAAAAGTTAGTGACAAACATGTTAGTTTCACAAATATGTGTGAGACATATGGTCACTGCCAACATCACTTGCGGTTTTAATTTAAAGATATTAAGGTATGGGGTGGCAGTAGCTCAGTCCGTTGGGTTGGGAACCGGAGGGTCACTGGTTCAAGTCCCATATGGACCAAAAAGTACGGAGTGTGGATTGGTGGCTGGAGAGATGCCACTTCACCTCCTTGAGCAAGGCACCACACCCACCCAACCGCTTAGAGTGCCGGTTTAGCTGGCAGCCCACTCACTCTGACATCTCTCTATTAGTGCATGTATAGATCCTGAGTGTATTTCAGACCTGTGTGATTACTGACAAAAAAGTGTGTACGCAGAGTGTAAATTGTAATTTCCCCACTGGGGATTAATGAACAAATTCAAATTAAATAATAAAATTAAAATATAACAGCAATGATACATGAGCAACCTGTCAACACACCTCAACTCAGGATCATTTATAGAGAAAGCAAATGGGACACTTTCAGGCCGGGGTGCTGCATAAGTTGAGAAGTCATGAATCATCAGTGTGAAGAGAGAAGGCCTCGTGCGTAGTGAAAGAAAAAGATAGTGAGATGTGGGGACGTTTTTGGGACTGTCTGAGCGGGGGAAAGGGGTGGACATGGGAATGAGTCACAGTGCTGTTAGCCCTGCAGGAGGCACCTGCATCGGGCTACTCTGACTCCATCACAGTCTGCAGGGGTGGAGCTTACAGGTCAGTGGGAGCACAACTTGTGCTCAAGGAATCATGAGTTTGACCTTGTTGTGTGTCATCAAATTATTGTTTTTATCCCCGCTCCCTCTCGGATAGCCTATTACTCATATTTCATACAATTTAAAATAGATCTGCTTTTCAGGTAAAGGTATACATTCTGTCGATCACCATTCATTTTAACACCAGGCCAGTAATCAATGAACAACAATCAACAGTCATGCTATCAGAACTGTGAGGCAGTACTTAGCACAGCAGTGCTTTGAGCTAAACGCTAACATCAGCATGCTTCAGCATAATGATGTTTAGTTAGTACAATGTTTAACGATTTAACCATTTTGTGGCTGGTTTGAGCCTGTCCAAGATGGTCTTTCTAGTTAAAAGTCATGTTAAAGCCTCTCAATCTTTCCATCTTCTCATTTGTATTTTCCACATACACTTACAGTGCATTTGAGCCTGTTTATAAAAGATAAAACGATGACTTGATCTCATTGAAACAAACTATATTGTGTGGGTAAATTCACCCCAAATCTGGTGTTGTGTTTTACTGAAAGAGTCTGTTATATACTTAACCCCAATAAAAGCTCCACGGGTGGCCGTGACCTTAATATGAGTGGCTGCTGCATGCTTCCCGGAGTGTTCGCGTGCCAAGACAAGGGGGTATTATTTGAGTGAACTGGAGATTAGGAGTGATGTGATCAACAACTACTCAGCATTTGATAAAATGCAAACTTTGGGACTAAAAAACAGCCCTATTTGATTCTTTTTGTTGTAATTATTGTAAGTAATAAAAAAAAAAAAATCAAAGTCTAAAATGCTCCAAATAAACCCTGGCATGCTCATTACCAGGAGGCCACTTAATTCTAATCAAAGAGCTTCACCCAAAGCTGCAGAGCAACTCAGCATCTTGTTATTGCATCTTCATTTTGGTGGTACCAACGTCTAACTGCTTGCCACTTTAATTTTTTTCTCCTTTCAGTGTGAGGTAGATGCTAATATTGCCTCATCATTCTTTAAACTGTTGGTTTTTGGAGAACTTAATCACCGTTTTGGGGACTGGGTGTTTTTAAGGCATTTGTACATTGCACCATACCTGCATATCACAGCAGAACCAACAGAAAAGGAATAGATATAATTCAACACATTTTAAGAAGAATTCATGTTGCTGAGTGGTCTATCCCCCTTGTTGCTGCAAGCCTGACTTTTGCAAAGTTGAATGATTTTAATCTTCTCAGAAGTAATCCTTGATTGAATTTGAGGGATTACCTGGCAGATAAAGGAAAGCAACTTTGATTTGTGTGCGTCTGTCAATTAGATAACATAAAATAGAGAGAGAGAGGGAGAGAGAGAGAGAGAGACATGCATATAGTCAAAAAGATAAATATAACCCCCACATGTCACATATTTTTGGGGGCGGTGTCCTTTGCTTTCTGTGGCAAAGTCATGCAAAATCAGTCAGAGAGTGACAACATTTTCAGAATAAAGTGTCACGGTTCTGTCACACGGGGCTATCAGGATGCAGCCTCAAGCGTTCTGCGCCTGGCTTTGGTGTCATCACATATCTTGGTGTTAACATTCAAAATATCTGACACATTCTCACACTGTCACATGTCACTGAAAGCAAGGAGCTGGAGACTAATTGTAAATGTTACTTTTTCCCCTGTGGGTGTGAAGAGTGGTTTTGTGTTATGCATGATAATTTGTTTGGTGTCCCCCCTTGTCAAGAAAAGATAATGATAATTTAGTTGGACTAAGCAGAACAGAGCAGAAGATGCAGCTTAGCTATCTGTTGTTTTGGGCTTTTAAAGGAAAACTAGAGTCCACAGTCCTGTTTTCTCTTTTGGGGTCAAAAAAGAGATTACATGAATAGTTGAGTCTGGTTGTGTTCAGGTCTTTGCCTCTCTACATAATCCCATGTAATTCTCTTTGTAGTGGACACTCTTCATTGTCATTCATTGTTTGATGGCTGTAGGGTAGCCTGAGAAAATAAAAAAAGGAGGAATACTGATACCCAACACAAAAGAGAAGGAAAACTTTCTCTCAGCAAAGAAATCTGTCACTGTCAGAATCTGAGAGCAGATGCATTACGATTCTCTTCACTTCACTCTTCACTCCAAAACACATTTGATATATACTTTAAAATATGTTAAAAAAAGAAAGTTAATAGCTTGATCCATTAATCCCAAGCAAACCATTAGGAACTATGGACAAACTGGGTCTCTCATTCACACCCACTCCAACATCATAGACCTTTGCTTGGGCCTTGAGCACCTTCAACTAACTAATCCTATATGTTTGAAAATTTACCATATATCTGTTAAGATTATGTGTATGCACATTTTTTCCACTGGAAAATTGATTTGCTGCATTCTTGGCCAACTTTTGTATAGTTAATGAACACTTATAGGCTACTTTAGGCTTTTATTCCAGTGGAACATGTTTGTGGAACAACTTCTGTGCCCCACAGCAATTTGGGGCAACCAATTATGCTGCCTTAAATAAATGAAAAACAAGTTCCTAGTAAGGCATTTTAAATGTTTGCATACACATGCTACTTGCAGCTCTTTGTAACAATGTAGGCATTTACAATAACATTTAACATTACATAGTAGTTTTGTGTGTGCATTTTCTTTAAATCTATGAAATATATTTTCTTTGTATTTTGACCTGCCATCCACAGACACTAAGGCCATTTTAGGCCTTTTCTCCGGAACAAAGATCTATGTAAAACTAAACATATAGCCAAATGGGAAATTGACTAACATGTTCTTGCTTTAGTCGACTAAAAGTGATTTGGAGAACAAATGAGTGACCATTGGTGTTGCAGGCTCTTTATATAGGCCTACAGTCTGTGGTTGCAGGCAGGCAGGCAGCGTGTGCTGTGGGAGGAGCTAAAGTTTAGCAGCTTGAAAGCGACCAGCCTCTTCAGTCTGTGTAGTAAGGGAGGCTCGTCTTCAACGCTCCGGTGATGGACTTCCCTTTGCGGACAGTAACGTGCTCAAGCTAAGTGCACTTTGCGGATTTAAATGGTGTTATGGTTCATTTTTCGACAGTTTTTCCAACGACTGGGAAGACTTGAGATGTGACCAAGGTTTTCATGCAGTCTGTGGCTAGGACCGAGGCTGGTTTTTGTTGTTGCGCTGAAGCTCGTGGAAGGTAAGGTCCTCCCGTGCCTGCTCGCTGTTCTTCGGTTTTCAGGTTAAACACCTTCACAACGACGGAGACGTGCGACGGAGGGAAGCCGAATCTCATCTAAATCTAGTAGGCAACATGTTTTCTGGGAAGTAGACCTACAACTCGTGGACTTATTTAGCCTGTCATAAATGTAAATTTGATGAAGATACATATTTAAAGCGTAAATTAAGTTTTTTTCAGATTCGTGATGTTTTGCCTCGTGATAGTCGTTATTAACCCAGACTTACAGTTTGTGGTCTTGCTTACCTAAGAGCTGCTTTCATGTCATTCCCATCATTTATGTGCTGGGTGTGGGTCTCATGCACACGTTGCCTGCTTTCTCCTGAGCAAAACCCACAAGATACAGTTCATAACTGTAAATTAAGAATAATTTAGTCTTAGAGCTAGCATGCTTTGCAGCATTGTTACAGCAGTGTAGGTGGGGAGACTGATGGAGTGGCTCCTCTGTTTTCTGTCTACCCAAGTGCATAAACAGCTGCTATTCGCATTCAGCTCAAAGAAACAACAAACAAAAACACTTCTGTTGCTATGGCTCTTCTTTATTTTCACCAGACTTTAAAATAAAAATACATGAATAAAATTGACAAAGTTGCTGCTGCTAAAGCCTGTTTAATCACACAGGTCTGTGAACACCATGTGGAGCCTTTTGGAATTGACTCTGTCCAACTTTACACTTGCTAAATGACACCTTGCTTGTTTCCTGTTATTCTCTCCTCCTCTTATCTCTGCTGGCAGGTTGTAAAATGTGTTGATATGCCTCCCATATAACTCTTTTCTATGAAAAAAACAGAGTTTCAGCCTAGATAAAGCATCTCTTTCTCTGAGGCCCAAACCACAAGTGCTTACAAAATTTGTACTTTATCCCAAATTGATGGACCAAATCTGGAGGTTATGATGCGTGAGAGAGCTAAAGCCTGGTTCAGTGTGTAGATGGTGCTGATACTTGGTTGGAATCTGCCTGTAAATGACCGCTGGAGCAGTCTTTTCCCCTTTGGGCCTCTGCTGTTCTTTTGCTACCCTAACCAGAGCGTGATACTGTATCTGTAACACTAATAACACTGATAGTCTCCGTCTTTCTTACTGTAAACAAACCTTTTCTCTGCAAGCACTTGCAAAAGCATCTTGCACGCTTTCCCCTCATTCTCACTCTCTTTCTCTGAAAAACACACATATGCCCATACAGACCCCCGCCCACACAGTCACGCACACATTCAAACACTCAAAACAAACACACAGACTCCTCCCAACACTCCACCCACTGTAACAACTTCAGAGGAATGGTCAGCATGTGGAGAGGTTGTGGTAAAAGAGTTAGAATGGAAGAGGAAACTTGGGAGGGGAGTACACTCTGGTTGCTTTTAACCCCCAAAAGGTTAGTGATGTCCCATGTAGTGTCCAGAGGGGCTGGAAGTACTCAGTACAAACTGATGGGAACTTGCGTGTTCAGGGTCCATGAGCAGCCTCCCATTCTGTACAGAGAGAGGGAAAACTGTCATTTCACTGAGCTGAAAACAGATTGCACCCTGGACGAGGAAGGCATGAAGCCAGCCATGCTGCCTTTCCATCAGCTGAGTTGAGTTAGCGCAGATTAAAAAGGGTTTCTTGTCCATCCCAAATAAAATAAACTGTGTAAAACATTCCAAGTATGTCTTGTTTTTCCTGCAGCTTTATTTGGCAGGGAAAGACATCATCAGTTTGAGGATTATGCAAGAATTCTTGTAGCATGAATGCAACCCAAACTGTGAAAAGTCACACCTCACTTTGACACATGAGCAGTAAGGTTTAATGGTCACATTTGCATTCACTAAAACCTGGCTGTAGCCCCGTTGGCTGACTGTCTCTGCTTTGTCTACGCATAGCTTGGTCTGCCAGTTGAAGGTCATTCATATTCAGTATTACCTGCAGGTCCTGTAGGAAGGCTGGCCAGGCCCTGCAGGGGTTTAGATGTTGGGCCAAAAGAGGACTCTGAATGCAGGTGATGTCCCTGTGGGGCCATGCAGACGAGCCTGAAATTAATTTGACTTTTCTACCTTCCCTTTTGTTGCTTGCTCTTTGTCTTCTCTGGCATTCCTTTCACAAATACATCTGTTTTTAATAGTAAAAACATGTATTCCAATTGCATTTGACCCATCTGTATGATATTGCTGCCCTACCTGGTCAACAGAACCTGAGTCTGTAGCTGTGAGTCCATACAAATCACTGCTCAACCACATGATTATACCAGTCCTAATGTTGTGTGTGTGTGTGTGTGTGTGGTTTACTTTCAATAATTAAATGTGGTTTCTGCATTGTTTACACTTCTGTAATATCTGTAATATTTCTATACTAACACTATAGTAATCATTTAGCTGTAATGGAAAAGCATGTTCACCCTCGCATAATACAGTTGAGCCCTGACAGACCCTTGTTTAGCTGTGGTTGGGAGCAACTTGCAAAACCAGGTTGTTTAACACTATTAGGTTTGTTATAGGGGCAGGTTTTACTTCACTGTATCCATCTGACAAGTGTTTGTTTCTCCAGAAGTGACATCTGCATCTACAGTGCCTGGAACAGGTCCTTTTTTAAAAGCTTAGACCAGGTGCTCCAAGGGATGTTGGGTGAAGTTACTTCTTGGTGACGTTAGAAGAATTTTTAAACAGAACAAGACCACCATGCCCCTCCCTCCTCCTCATCCCGTCCCCTCCACCTCTCTTCTGTGCTTCCGTGCACTAACCCCCCAAACCCTAACCAAGATCCTTCTTGTCGGTTATTGGCTGGAGTGCTGGAACACTGTGCATGCTTTGTGGTGCAGGTGGGCACAGTTTTTTTTTTTTTTTTTTTCAGTTAGACCCTGGGCTGTGTGTTCTGGGGACAGGCAGCTCGCGGATAGTGAGGAGATGTTTGTTTGTGACAACAAAAGTTATAGCCCTTTAACTGAGTTGGCTGTAAATATATTATGCTGCATGTTCCACACCAGAAAGAAATGTATTTCCTATTTTCCTTCTCTTGTTTTGAAAGAAATGCAGAGAACAAGATAAACTAACTTTTGTAATGGAAAACAGACTTTATGTGTGGTTAAGATGTTTTTCCTTGTGTATTTGCTGATAACTATATCTTATATTTCAGTTTGAAGAATATGAATATAGTTGTTTTGTTTCTATTTTACCCCCCAAGATGTCTGGAGAGTTAAGTATTTATTACAACTATTTTAAATAAAACAACATAATTTTGCTATACAAACAATGAACTTGTATTCTTACATGCGTCAACAGAGAGGGAAGGTAATTGGGCCCATGCAAAAAAAGAAAAAGAAGTCCTTTATTGCTTAGAAGAGATAAGTAAGCCATTAAGCCTAAGGGAATACTGCAGTTTTAATTATTAAAGCTTCTGTTCTAAGGGTGAATTTACACTAAATCAGGCATTGTGGCAGTTAGAGCAGGGTTGTGCAGCGGTATAGTACTGCCACTTCAATATTTTTGTCAATTTAAAAATAATTTGCTGAAATGCCTCGCCAACGTTTTGCATAGTTTATGAACACCTATAGGCTACCAACTTAACCTTAAATGTGGTATCAGGAGCTATGTTTTATTATTGCTTCATTAAGATATTGATTAATTTAGGGTGCCAGATCAAATGAGTTGTACTAATTTACAGTTGACTGTTAATACAAATATAAATAGAATATATAAATATTGTCACATTTTGGGGAGGGGAAGAGTTCAGTTTTCTAATTCCAAAAAACGACCCAAAGAAAAAATGCCCACCCAAATCATTTTTATACAGTCCCTTATTCCTATTCCAATGAAGTTGGAAATCAATTCATTGATATTCTTTTTTCTAATTATTTACACTATTAACTAGTTATATATGAATACATACTGTTATAATACCATTCCTTCTTGGTCCCATGTATCAGCTATTATTAGTGGGACTGTAGCAAGGAGGGACCACATTGTTGACTAATTACTTCCTTTATTGGTGGTGTCTGCTGGCAAAGACAAAGACCGAGCCCCTGACAGTAAACAAATCAAAAGTGCTTCAGCTGTTCCTTTTGATGTCGACATGTTTGCAGAGAGTAAAAAGCCGACAGCCTTGTGGCGGCAAAGCAGACAAACGACTCAAACTGTGTCATGTTTTTACTTTGCATGAGTTATGCGAACAGTTTGGTGGTCAAGGCTTTTTTACAATCATCAACGTTTACACCTGAATGTGCTGGCGTGAATCCAGTGTCGGTCTGACAAGGTGAAGCAAGGGCCAGAAACAAAATATTGTCACCTGATAAGCTTTTAAATCCTATTGCCCCGCTTGTCAAATCGAGTGAAGAAATGAGTCCTCACATCGGTTTAAAGGCAGGGATTAATCGTGCCCCCCCCCCCCCCCCCCAACTCAATGTTTAAGTCATGAGATGAATAGCCTACTATGGATCGCCAAGTCTTTGGATTTTACGGTGTAATTAGCAGATGAACTGTGATGCTAACACAGCGTGGTCCAGACCTCACAAAGGCCTCCATTGTGCGATTACATGACTGTAAATCTTCAATTCTCCTTTGTCACGCCACAGAGTTTGTTCACCGACTTGACTGACATCATCATCAACCCAGCAGATGAAGGAGATGTTGGGCTGTGTTGTGGCCATTTGCAGCTTTGACAGCGACAGTGTTCCCCACACATCTTGGTTAGAAAGTTCCAAGACCAGAGTTAGGGAAATAAATGACATTATTTTTTCTTCTTCTCATTGCTGGTGTCTTTAGACGGTCATTAAATTGCAGTATGTAGACCATTTAAGAGTCTTAAGCAAGTGGAAATCTATATTTTTCTGTCTCTTATTTAGTTATGTTCCCACTGGAGGTAAAGTTTTTGGCTCTAATCATGAGGATTTCCTGATCGGTCAGTGCACTTCATTAGTCTAAATGGGTCATCAGGTTAAAAGTTTGGAGAGCTTTTCAACCCAGAAGCACATAAGACAAAATGAGCAAATTGTAATCTATTTTCCAGTGAGTTTGTAGTCTAATAGCAATCTTTTTTAAAATGCAGTTAAGTGATTTTCCTCATAAGTGGCTTGCACAGTTCTAAAGGTTCCCATAGTTTCTGTAACATGGCTGTGATCAAGTGGGAAATTATGTCTCCTATCACACTGCGTTCTGACTGACACGCACAGCTCATTATTGACACTTTGCAAGTTTTTCAAGAACCGATCTCCCACTGTTCCCCGTCAGGCTTGAATAATTTGAGGCAAGGGCAACTCTGTATCAGAGGGAATAAGGTGACCCCAACCCTCTTTTAAGCACTTATCTCCTCTGCCAGTTCTGCTTCACTCGCTCGTTTGAAATGATAATTGCTCTTTCCTGCGTGGTAAAGCTGAGCAGTATTGCACAATGTGCAATGTAAAAAGGAGTTAGAATATTCATCAGAGCCTCTTCAAGCTTGCAATCACTCTTAAAGTGGTGTCACATCGAGCTACTTAATTAAGGATGTGTGTGTCTAGCATGTTGGGATAGATATGACAGAACACACATATCCCGTTTCTAACCTGAAGGTAACACGGAGGGATGAAGAATCTGAGTTCATCACTGCTTTCTAACGAATGCCTTTGACTCAAAGACACGGGGCATGACAGGATCATGGAAACAGTGCACGTAGTGTAGTTAAACTATTAATACAGACCAGTCTGGTAGCTCAGGGTCATGCAAAGCCAATTAGGGTATATTTAATGTCCAGCCTTGTACCTGATTAGCATGTGAAAAAGAGGCTTAATGCAAAGAGGTAGAACAGTCAGAACATTAATATGCAATTTGTATAACTTGATTATGAGCAGATTAAGGAAATAATTGTCATGTCACACCTACACCAGGTCATCTTACTTAAGATTGATATCTTAACATACCTTGATTAACTCATTATTCTTTCAAACTAGCTAATAACTGGCTTTTATGTTGCACTGCAAGCAACAGAGCTTTCAGTAAGATGCTCTGTACATTCAAGGAATTTGCAGCATAAACAAAAGTTAATCATCTTCCCTTTTCCCTCATATTTTCTCTTAGCTGCAAGATCAAACATCTTTCTGGACATTGATGCAGATCTAAATCTAGAAGCAGATCAACAAATTCTACACTTTGTTTCTAAAATAGCACATCGAACATGCCACCACTGAGTTCTTCTACAATTTAGTAAGAATACTTTGTGACTCTACGACTAATGCTAAAAAGAAGCTCTGATCCATATTCACGTTTATCCGACAATGGAACCACCAGTGATTGAGTCATTGAGGGGTCATATCATATGTCTTATAACTTGACTTGCCTTTAGTTTGGTAAGAACTTTAATGCCTCTTGAGTAAAATCCTAATTTGTTATACTGTAGTTTCCTTTTATTTTGATTTTGATAGTCAACATCATTGTATATGTGAATGCACTGGGGACGTACCGCAGCAGGATGCATTACAGCCAGTCATCAACAGAAAGATGATTCAATAAATGATTAATAAGACATGCAGGAAATGTCTGTATCCTCCTTTATCACTCAGGGATCACAGATTTGAATTAATAATTCAGTAAACGCTGTTGCTCTCAATTCTCTGACACTTTTGTATGTCAAATAAACTCCCGGTGGCAGATCACATAAGTAATGCCCACTATCTTCAGATTTCCATCTTTCTGGAGCCTAAATATAAAAAGCATCCAGAAGTTCACTTAGGTGTAAAAAAAAAAAAAAAAAGGTTTAGAAATTAACATTTTTATTTTTGCATCACAAAATACTCAGTCTGAAATCTGTCAAGTAGTATTTGAGTCTTGTTTTGTAACACCCTTGTTGTAAAACATTGGGAAAATGCCAAATTGATGTACAGTGTTGCAACATATACGTTATCAGCTGCTTTCTATCAGAGGGATACGTTAAATCAATGGGTCGTGATTAGCAGTCAGATCTGTTTTTATTGCATTTGTACAAATACACATCATCACAACACATTTTTGCCTTCAGGCATCTGGATCTTGAATCTTTAGTGAGCAGCTGTTCCCCATTATGGACCCAAAAGTTGGAGTGAGCATAAAAGGTTTTCATTTTATCCCGGGTTAGTCTCTTCTGTTGTGTACTGACAGAGTCCTTGGCTGGTTCCTACCTGCAGGGTAAAAATTCTACTGGAGAAAGTAAATAACATTTTTCTTTCTGTGGTTGTATTATTATATATGTTTTTTTTTCTCTAACTTAGGAGAAAAAGTGAAAGAATAAAGCAAGTTGTTTTTGCTCAAATTTCATAGTTGTCTTAAGTTCTTTTACTTTGACAATTTAAAAGAATCTATAAAATGTTTACTTTTAGTATTTCATTTCCTGCTCTATATAAATTTGCCTTTAAGAAGCAAAAAGCTGTGTTGTGTTCAGCTTGTTATGACGGGGTTGTACATATTAAAAGCTACTTGAAGGCCTGTGTGAGAGGATATCCTGGAGATTTGTCTGTGATAGACGTATTACCTGTAAGCTGCTGTACATTCCTACAGAAGCATTGAGCCATTTTAGCACCATTGTAGATATACTCAAGATTATACAGTTACAGTGTATTTTTAACCAAGTCGTGATTTATTTAGGAGCCTGCTTTCTTGGTGCTGGGAGGAGTCTGCTCTGCCCAAATCCTCCTTTTTTACTTACTGCTCAAAGAAAACACATATTTCATGGAGATTTATTAACTAAAACTGATTTCATGGAGCAGAAGCTTGTTGCTTTTACTGTCTGTTCATTCCACTATTGAATTTTCCTATTGGAGCAGCCAATAACTCAACTGCCTTGCTGCTAGAAAGGATGTTCATCTTGACTCAGTTGCTCTTACAGTTTGTAATTATGATTATGACCATTTTAATCCCATTTGATGACCGTATTTTTAACATGTAGCCAGTTCTATCTCCTCGGCATTTTTCTTTGCATCATATACTGTACATTATAGTGTTGTACAGATTTATAATTCAGGTGCCACCAGTTAATATCAGTTAAAGTTTTAACGAGTAATATGTACTTAGTAACTGATTTCATTTTCTAGTGACATGGCCTACACTTATTTTAGTATGTACAAGTGAATCCTTACAAATTTAACATTAGAGCTGAACTTTGGGACAAGTGACTGAACAGGGACATCAACAAGCCGATGGTATTGAAATTGTACTTTAGATAAAAGAAAATGGCTTTACAGCTTGTTCTTAGTAGTAAGTGAACAAACATCAGTAATTGAATATGCAACAATTGATTTTTGGGAGAATATGGTTTACCTTACCCCCCCAGCCTTCCCCATGTTTGAATTCAAATCAATCATGCTCTGCCCAGTCAGCTAAGCTATAAATGAGAATTATAATAGCAGGCACAGGAAGGGGTCTCCTCCTCTCAGACACCTACGGGTGGTCTTTTCTTCCCACCATAATGGGTCCATGAATCTTCCTGAATATAACCTGCACCCATGTTGTTTTTGGGTCAGACATAGGACAAAAAATCAACTATAACATTATGGCCAGACAAGGACACATTTTTGACCATAGGGAAACTATTCAGCTTGTTTGCTTATGTTTATATTGTGAGCTAGAATATCTTCACCCTTAAACCTGGCAAAAAAACAGACACTAAAGTTTCCAATTTAATTGCATCTGTGCAAATAAATGCAAATGCTTTTATAGTTCCCTTTCACTTTGGACTTAGATGTAGTCATGATACTGTTATTGGTTTGGACGTCGGCTTAATCTAGCCTCATGTCGAGCTCTGTGATAGCGCTCTCTCATCACAAGGTCCTGCCCAGCCGCTGATTATCTCCAGAAGTGTCTCAGTCTGTGCCAAAGCCTAAATGAGAGACAAGTCACTTTGCTGGGATGAGTTATTGAGAGTTGAGTGCCGATCACAAAGCCCAGCCTTTTTACTCAAAGCTAGCAAAATGGTTAGCATTCATGCTGCTCCCTATCTAGTGAACTTGCCACGACCTGGCCAAGTGTATCGTCCAATGTGTCCGTTACGCTCTCTCTCTCTCTCTCTCTCTCTCTCTCTCAACAGATGCAAGTATTAATAGGGAGCCTCGAGGGAGGTTCTAAAGGTTAATGAAACTATAGCCTTAAGCAATATGGCAGCATATTCACCCTTCATAGACACAAGGAGCAGCAGACCTTCTCCTAGATGAGCAGATGGGTCCTGTGGCTCTGGGCGTAGTGGGTCGCCTGGACTGTAACAGCTCCAGTTGAATAGAGCTCTAACCCTATAATTCCTATAGTTGTTGCCTTTAATAAGATAACTTTCTTTGGTCAAGTACTTGCTGTCAAATTTGATTTAATTCTTATCAGAGGACAATTCCAGCACAAAATGAACCTATCTGTTTAATTACGTGTACCGATTTGATCGTGATCTGTTTTCATGCTAATCAAATGTGTCTCTAGCCTGAACCAAGCTACCGCAAACCAATGACTAACAGTCATGACCAGTCGAACGACGAACGCTGTGCCAGTAACAAACGCTCAAAGCGTTTGAGTTTCCACTGGTCATGCCTGTTTTCCATGATGGCACCCAAATATAAACATGAACACTACTGGCTTTATAATACAATCTTTATAATAAATTCTTTGTACACTTACAAAGTTCTCAATGCTTTGGTTTACATGTATGCTACAGTTGAAGTGTGGTGCTATTTTGAGCCCTGTTAGTGGTATAAATTAGTGATTAACCCTTTGCTATGGAAGCTAAGGTAAGCAGCTATTCACCTGTTTGCGGTAGCTTGGTTCAAGCTAGAGACTCATTCGATTAGCATGAAAATAGATCCCAGAGAGCGATCAACTCGGTAACCCCTAGGTTCATTTTGCGCCGGAATTTTCCTTTTAATATTTTCTCTTCAGATCGTTGTTCTTCAGGGTGGATTTGGACGCTACATGACATTGTCTTTAAACAAACTTAAAGCATCCTCTGGCCTCTTCCTTTGCAGGCCTCAGTTATATGCTTCACACTCATGAGTCATCCTGTATTTTTGGATTTCCCAGATCCCCTGAGTTTGAGTCTGCTGCGGGAACCTCTTTATATTGACATAACTTATACGAATGAGCATATCAACTTTTCTTTTTTGCTTCACAAGACAATATTGTTTTCTGTGATGAGGCACCTGAGGGAAGTGTTCAAATACAAGAGACTACAATAATGCAGAACAAAGATGTATTGAATTTTCTTGTAAGACGTGGTTGATGTATCAAAAAAGTTTTACTAAGCAGTTTTGATTTTGTCATACTAGTTACTTTGCACCCAAGTACAAGTCTTTCCTGTTGTCATATAGATCATATCTGAGGAATTTTAAGACAATACATTTGGCAAATTGCTTAGGCTAGTGATTATTATAGTAATTTGGACCATATCAATAAGACTTGAATATGTTTCCATTTATTCAGATCTTTAACACTCTCTGTGAAGTTAACCACCACTTCTTATCTGTCATCTGGTGTCCATAGTGACCATTCATAACCTCTTTTCTATACAACGTGACCACTAATCTTTTTGGGCACTAAATGTTCAATGCAAGAGTGTTGAAATATTTATCTATGTGATATTGCCCCACATAATTAGCCAAAAGTAATTGTAATTTATCAGTTCTAGCAAACACTCCTAACGGCACCCTCTCTTTTCATTAAAAATTAAAAGAGTAGAAGTATAAGCGCTGGGAACATGGAGACCTGGGGTGTGCGACACACACTGGGCTGCCATGCTTGTTGTTGCAGTCTCAACAGGCATGAGAGGTACCAGCCGAGGATGAAGGAGATGTTACGGGATCATGGACAGGTAAGACAGCCTCCCAGTGACACAGTTAGCTTCAGTTTAGCAGCAGGAACCAAAGCAGGCTGGTAGCGAAGGGAAGAGTGACACACGCGTAAGTCCACTGGTTGAGAGCCAGGGGATGGGGAGAGCCAACAGTGTGAAAGCAAGGCACACTTTGCCATCGCAAAGGTGAGACAGATGACCCTCTACTTATCTACAAAAATGCCAGTTACTTAGTCATTATGCAAGACGGACAAATTGCCAGGAAACTACAATCTGTTTGCTACCAGCCATCAAATCAACAAGCCATTTAGTCAGCAAGCTGCTAATCTTGAATGGTGCCAGTGTAGGTGTGTTAGCCAACTACTCCATCTGTAGTCTTTGCACTGGCAGCTATAGCGGCGAGACGGGATTGTAAATCTTTGTTCATTCTGCACTCTCTTGTTGTATGACCAGGTTGATCAGAAGTTAAAAATGGTATTCCCCAGCAGGGCATTGTCTCAGCAGACAATCTGGAGCCAGTACCTAACCCCCCGGTCCTCTAGGATTTATTAGCTACCAAATAATATTTGAGTGAGGTCCTGTGGGAGTTGTTGCAGTGATGTAAGCTCTCGACCAGAGACTCCATGTGCTCTCCAGTGTTTACTTTGTAAACGTCACCACTTATGTCGGAGCTCAGGGAGGATACATCCAATCAGGCAATAATGATTAGTGAGTAATGTGTTTTTAAATCACAGAAACAGGCTTTGCTGTGTTCACTGACTTAAGTGTCTATACTCTTAGGCATCTCACACACCAACCTTATAATTTTCCATCGCACAGTCTGGGGAGGTTGGTGACTTGAGTCTGTTTGGTGTGTTCCATGCCGTCGCCCGTCCGGAGGGGCCCGCGGCGTTCATTTTGGACGACCAGACATGCTCAGTCGGAAGGTGGCCACTGCCGACAGTCGGACTCAAATGACCAATGTGATTGGTAGAGTGCAAAACCAGAAACAAGGAGCGGGATGAGCGTGACTAGAGTCTCTCAAAATCGGACAAAACTTTTAAACTGACCTTTGTCGATCTGAAATGAAGACGGATTCAGCAACTGCATGGCCTATTTCTTGCTAGAAAAGCTTTCAGAAACACATTTTGGTGAGTAGATTATAGTAAAATATGAAATTCTATACTGAACAAGCCGCCATGACAGACTTGACTTAGAATTTCTGGAAAAACCAGACCCACGTCCAATCAGCTGCTGGTTTTCATTTTTGGGCAACGATACTGAATAGCAGTACCATATTTTTTGTTGTACTGCACATTGCTGCCAATCCTGTTTTTACCCTGCGTTTAGGACTGTTAGGGCTGTTTTAGCTACAGAGTGAGACTTCTCACTTCACTTCTTCTAAACGAGGAAGAACTTGTGGAATACCTGTAGAACAGGGACATTTAAGTAGTTCTTTTGTAGATTTTGGTGAACCAGTGTGTGTTGTAACAGTGATTTGCCATTGAGAAGGAGCTAGCATCCTAGTGCTAGTATGTGCTTCGTAGTAGTATGTGCTTTGTGTGTGTGGAAGCACCTGATACACAAAATAACATTCCAAATACCAGAAAAAAGCAAATTTGTCATCATATGGGCACTTTAAAAGGTCATTGTTGTGTTTACAGCTTGTTTCTGCTGCCCCCAAGTAGCCAAAAAATGTGTTATTGCTGGTTTAAGAACCATAAACACTATTCCCCAGTTTATTTTAATCATAGAGCTATACAGTTGTTTATACAGTAAGTCCTGTGTTTGTTTAGCAAAGAGGGATGGAGTAGTTTTGGGTAGTACATATTTCAAGTGTTTTCAAGAAAGCCGACCCTTTTACTAAATAAAAAATCTCAGCATGCATCTACATAATCGCCACCTTATCTGCACACTCACACTGAGGCCAATAAAAGTTAAAAAGCAGATGTGTTCAATGTGCCTCTTTGAGACAAATTACAGAGTTGTCTTGGGAGTCACTGTTCTTTCATTTATTTCCCCACATAGCCACAAAAGTAAAGCCAAGCTGCCATGTTATCTTCTTCGGGATCTCTCACCGATTGTTGGCAGCATAATTAAATACAGGGATTCGAAAAAAAGAATTGAACATGTTTTATCTCGCAGAGAAACTTTGTGGACTGCTGTGCAAATTGGACATTAGCACAGACTTTAAAGCTTGTAAAACCCTTCAAGTGTGTGTGTGTGTGTGTGTGTGTCAGCTGGCTGGTGGTCTGAATGGGCTGTTTAGTTGAGATTTTCTTTGGCAGTGTGGTGAAAGAGTAAACAGTAAAAGCTTAAATATTTGTTTTCTGACCTCAAGGCTTCAGATGAAGCCATTATTCTGGTATAGTTATTAATGTCTCAAGACCAAGAGATGAGACTGGTGATTTTTGGGTCATAAAAACACCCTCCCCCAAGATGAACCGCAGCCAAATGTATCAGTTCTTATGCTTTTGTAGTTGTTGGTTGTGGCGTCAGGAGTTGGACATGGATCTGTTATTCTAACTTGTTTTTCATCTTTTTTTTTTTTTTGCATGTTCTTGGATCAATCATAAAGAAAGAACCTTTCTCTCTTCTCTCCACAGATCCAAAATGACTTTTACTAAATGGCCACTGGTCGGAGCTTAGTGCGGATTCATCAAAGAGCACTATGAGTAGATGACAACAAGTGGCCTTTAATCCAGAAAAGATTCCTCTTCTCTGTGCTAAGAGTCTTATAACTGAGTGTAAGGACACTGGGACTACAAGAATCAAGTCAAGGACATGTTCACTCCCCCTCAGCCTGCAAGAAGATGGGAGTGAGAAAATAAGCTGTGTGGAGTCAAGAGGAGCTTCATGAATTCCAAGGAATTTTAAAACCAACTGCTTTCATTTGTGTATGTCTGTGTGAGAGGATCAGGCAACCATGTGGACATTAGCCGCGACTGTCCACTGTCTTCTGGCTGCTGCGCTGCTATTGGCTAGCTGCTTTAAATCTCTGATGGCCACTGAGGATGATGTCACACCGCGCATCAGTTTCTCCTACAGTAAGTCATTATAACTACCTGACATGCTTTTTTACATTAATATTTTTTTAGCATTGCAAGAGACCATCCAGGGTAAAATTAGTTTTGTTTTTTTATTCTTGTGTTTCGTTTTAACCCTCCATAGTGTTTTAAAACTTTCTTGTGGCAGCAGTAGAAGGAGTGATGTTTCCGTTTTAGTGTACTGAACTCTCACACCGCCCCTAAATGGACTGAGTAGTCTGATCGCCGGTTACATGACCGCAGCGTGATGTTGGGTTGCGCTTCTCCAAAGTTGAGTCTGTCCCAATGTTATAACAGTAAGGAAGGGAAAACAAAACCAAAAAAAACAATATTCAAATCCCAAAATTGAAAATCGAATACCTACCCAAGGAACAAATATTTGAATAGTCGTAAAAAGCCCTAAACATTAGCGTGTCAAGCTAACTATCTAGCTCGAAATATATGTCTAATGTCCCTATCTTATTCATAGTACTAGGACTAACTACTTTCATACTGCAATAAAAATACTTCTTGTTTCTTCTTCATAGATCATCAACAAGTAAGGATGCTAACATTTTGCCTGTGATATGCAGCTTTAATCTCAGTTTTTCAGCACGATTTCATATCGATTGCTAATTTAGGGCCATTTTCCAGGATTGTTGTTTTAAAAACAAGCCACCTGGAAAAATAAAAAGTCAGCTGGAGATGGCGCTTTTAATTAATTCATGAAGTTAACGTTAATTAGCTTTCTATTTACAGCTGAGAAATCTGCAACAGCACTTGTAATTTCATTTTTCGAAACAACTGACTGTAGCCTGCTTTTGTCCGCCTCTTAGGGCAGTGGAGCTTAGAAATCAGTCAATTCCACCCCAAAGTAACATCTTTCTTGTCAGTGGTGAACAAAGACAACAAACACCGCTGCAACAAGTGTGTAGTGAACCAGCCTTTGCAGCTGCGTATTCAGAGACCACAAGTGCCTGCAGGCTCACATGTACATGTACCAACTTGAAGACACCTGAACTAGAATTACCACTTCTCAAAAATACATGCAATTATAAGTTTGTTCCCTGAAGATCTGTTTTAATATTGTGTGTGTGTGTGTGTGTGTGTGTGTGTGTCACCCTGAGCCTTGACGGGGTAAAGTGGGTTAAGTAAGCATAAACTGACTCCTCAGTTACTCAGGTGAAGAATAGAAAGGTATTCTGCAGGACATTTAGTTTGCCTTTGTACCTTCACTTGGCTTTCCCTCCATTTCATTTTTTGTTTTGTAGAGCTGAATGCAACAATTTTTCTTGCAAATATAAACTTGGAAAGTGGCAAATCCACTGATTAAATGGAAGGCCTTTTTTGCACTTCAATGATTTCATCATTGCATATAATTACTCCACACACTGCATCACTGCTCTCATCATAATGAATGTGAAAGAAGCTTTTGTAATTTAAAAACATTGAGCTATTTTTCACTATTGTTTCAGCTAACAGCCTTTTGGTAATTGATTGATGCATTATGGGAGCTCATGACAAATAACTGCTTTTCAGTGTCGCTAAACACTTATTTTTTAACATCCTGTGGTATAGCTGTTGGAAAAGGACGGTTCCCAAATGTATTCATAAAATTTACTTCCAGTCTCCTACAATGTATTTTTACACTATCCCCGTCTCTCTTTTAGAAACACTGCTTATGCAGGCAAATATGCCAACCTAGCAGCAACCAAAGTACAGGCTTCTGTGGATGTAGCGGTGCGTTGGCTGCTGTAAACACTACCTGTCTGAATTTTATTTCCCCCTCTCAGAAAAAAATAAAATAAATCTAATTCTTGTTTTCTCCACTCCTCATTCAGCTAGGTAAGTCGTTGTGCGGTAATTTACATGCACCGTCTCAATTACGCATCACTCATACCCAAGAACAACCTTTCACATATTGAGCCGTTTAACTGGTTTCTCAAAGAACTAAATGGATTAAATTGCCCCAAGGCTGGTTCCCAGCAAGTGAGTGTTTTGCAAACCACTGATGTTTCTTTTTTTCCTCCCTTGCTTTTGCTTCACTCATAATCTGAATTTCATGTATTTTGATGGCAGCAGTGAGTGATTGAGATTCTCTCAACTGGAGAGCATAAGTAGAAGTGTGAGACAACATGCTTTTCAGCTGATAATACGATGCAGAAAATCCTATTTCAACATCACTGACACTGATTGTAACCCATTTATTCAGAGTACAGCTTTGCATAGACGGGGTCTGCAACATTACTGACATGCTAAACGTTTTGTATAAAAACTATCCTCAATTCAACACGCACCTTTGATACAAAACATGTTAAGCAGGTCCCTGTTTTAAACCTCCATTCTGGTTTGTATAGTGAGTAAGAAAAGGGGGACCGAAGCTCTTTTCTCAAGAGAGGACCCTTGCCTCAACATGGCCTTTTTCCTGGAAAGGCGTCCCTTTTTCTTTTTGTCCTCTCTCCATCTCCTGTCGCTCCTTCCTTCTCTCCTAATGAGCAGGCTAATCTCTCATATGTAGTGAGTGGAGGGGTTTTGTGGTCGCTGCTGTGGGAGAGCTATGTCTGTTTTTCATTACAGCTCTTGTGCAGAGAAACGTCACAAAGGATCATGGGACTTGAAGCAGCAAGCATCAGTTTGGCATACGGTATCACTGTAAGTGATCAGAAACTTCAGAGGCATGATGTTATTGTCTTTCTCCAGATATCAGTTGAGAGGAGGATTTTTTTTTCCTCTTTTCTTTTACTTGGAACACGAAGGAGAAATTCAGGTTCTGCACTTCAGAACACCTTACATTAATGAGCTGGTTAGGGCGTTTTTTTTTTTCTTCTTTGCTGTTGTCTGGCTCAACTGCCGAACTGTATTGTGCGTCACCCTTTTGATTGTGGCCCTTTTCTTAAAGGCAAAAAATGGATTTCCTAAAATTTCAAAGTATTCCTTTAATTATCAACTATGTTAACCCTGGTGTGGTTTAGTTTTATATTTAATCTCATTAAATGGTGACCAGAATATCTATCTGAATTTATGTGAAAAAAGTCGTTGTCCTCCATGTTTTTTTTGTAAAAAAAAACAAATTGACTAACATAACGTTTTGGAATATCCTGTTAATGCTGCGTTCCATTTTGTCTCCACCATGAAGGGACATTTTAAAGAATATGTGTGTGTGAATCTGTCATTTTACGGGTACATTTTAATGTAATCATATATTTAAATAATATAATTGACATATTGACAGGTTACCTTGAAGAGAGAAAACATTTTATGCACCAAAGCTCACATATGCTAGATTTCAAACCCACAGCTCCACAAGTAGGTGTCCTCTGAGTTAATATTGTATTATACAAGGTTTCTATGTAATGTTCTGAATGTGGAACAAAGACAACTGAAGTAAACTGTCAGTCTAAATACTTTCACCCAGCCTACTGGTGAAGAAATAAATCAAAATGCCACCTTTTTAACGGTGCTCCTGAGCATGCTGTGTATGCTCAGTCTACCCAGTGTCCTTTCCCGTTTGCATTGGGTTTATGTTTGACGCATATTGTGCGTTTTCTCTCATGCATGCTAATCCAGTGACCTTGGCAGTGTGTGGATCGCGGTGCAAAAACAGAGAAGGGGCGGCAAGAGGGGGGTCAGGCAAAATGCTCGTGACATGCGCCGATGCCCACAAAAAACCCGGCAAGGACACGCCCTCTGATCCTGAAAGAAAAGCAGTCTGCGGCTTCCAGCAGAGGTGGCACTCGCAAGTGCCTGCATATAATGCCATAACAGCCGCAACAATGGAGCATAATTACAGCACATCAACTCCATCTGTTTCATACGCTTTAATGGCTTCATCACTTGCACGCTCCAGGGAATGTACAGAAAAGTTCAGTCTTTGTAGATTTTGATCAGGAACATTTGATTTGAAGAAAATGGCAAGCAGTGAGGAATAATGGTGTAGCTGTTAATTAAGATGGACAGAGAGGAATGTGAGGTTAAAGAGTGTCATTAGGTGGGCTTTTTGGATTGCTGGGATAGAGTTTATATCTGTCCAAAACGAAATTGTGTCCACATTAATGTAAAAAATTAATTTTGAAAAATGGATTTATGTGAGTTTCATAATAAGTGACTACAATTTGTTAATATGTAAAACTTGACTGTATGGTGGTCATGACAAATCTTTGTGTGCCCTTTAGGGATGTATCACTACCACACACCATTATTATCTAAACAACGTAACAAGAATAAGCATGTGCTCTGGAAAAACTTCATGGTTTTAATTGTTGAGTTAAGGCAGAGCTTAAAGGGCAACTATAATATATCATTTTTAGGGTTATACTTGCATTTTGTATTTGAACTACAACCTGTTTACATGCATTTAAAAAAATACACTTCTTTTTCTCTTACTGCCTATGGCAGCTGCACCTGTATTTACTCTCTGTAAGAGAACCGGTCTCTTTAATCCATCCTGAAAAGCCCAGTCTGCTCTGGTCAGCTAGTTGAATCTGTAACTACTGCAGTGGAGTATGTAGCAAGACTGATGTGTCCCAGTAGTAAAGTGACCGGAATTTAGGGAGAAATAGACATCATTGGCCAAGCTAATTACAGCTATGCCGCGTTAGTTAGCAGTATGCTATTGTAAGGTTGTAGTGGAACAAAGCAGCACTTTCTACCATCAAACATTTGCAGATAAAGTCTTCTGAACCAAACATGACCCAATCTGACACATTTCAGCAGTAGTGCGACCTGGAATTGGGGAAAATGTTACACTGGCAACCAAGATGATATAGTTTACTGCCGTTAGGCATGGAGCTATAGTCAGCAGTGGAAGTAGTCCAATGTTGACACCTCAGTGGTTTAAAAAAGAAACACACTCCAGTCCTGGCTACTTGGCGGACATGACCAATCATTGAAGGTCAGCTCAGATTTGCATAGAACTTTTTAAACCGGAGCATTCAGAACAGTTGGAAATCTTACGTTTTACATCACAGGGATTTGTCTAAAATAAGTTTACCTAATTATTTGAAGTTTTGGCCACATTTAACATAAAAATCAAACAGTATAACATTGTAGATATGACAGAAAACATGGAAAAGCATGATATGTTCTGTTTAAATGGTTAAAAGCAGTTGTCTCATGCATCTTTCATTACTAGTCAGAACTTTCCTGATTCAGTTCCAGTATGTTAATATGCTCCACATGCCTCTTACTCCTACTTGTGGGTGTGTGTTTAAAAGAGAAAGTGAGGTGTGTGACTGCTATATACTGAGCAGAAAGATTTGATCACTGCAATCCTGTCTGATTGAAAAATTGCCTTGATCAGTAATGACAACTTACAGTTTGCTGTGTTTGCAGGTTTTGCTCTCATGGATTCATGATAGGAAGGATTCTCCGGATCAATATAAATGACATCTGTTGACGGTGATAGTTTAAAAAAATGTCAGACTCCAGTATGTCAGGTCAGAACAACCCTTATGAGCCAAAATATGTAGGCTAATGCAGCAGGTGTGGAGGTCTTGAGCTCACCAAGCTCCTGATAGCAACATGACTACAGAGTGTGTGAGTGTGAAAAGCCACTAGCAAAGAGCATAAAACCAATGTGCTTGACTACTTCTCATCTTGACTACTTTACTTCGTGGTGGATGAGTAGAGAGCAGAAGACTTTGTGCGAGTCCTGACTGCTTTTCTCATCAAGGGCCTCTCCAGAGAGAGACACACACACACAAATACACACACACAGGGACTTTAAGGACTTTAACACATGCCAATCCAAAGTGAGTGCACTTAATAAACTGCACACAGCTCCACTGGTTCCCCTAAAAATCGACAAGTGTGCAAGCTAGAAAATGGAAGAAGAGATGTGTCAAAGTGTACTTTGATGAACTTGTAGCTGTAGCAGAAACCATCTGCAAGCCAACTGGATTTGGATGTTTGCAATGCCAAAACAAATGTCCTTTTTCTCTTCAAGTCCACTTGGCCAAGCCATAGACATGTTTATCAGCATGCCAATCTCTTGGTGTGCCTGTGTTTTTTGTGTGCAATTAAGTACATAAGTGGGAAGTCCGGAGCTTCCCAATACCTCCATTTAATTTTAAATTCTTAAGATTTCAGTTATTGCTAGAGCAAAAGCAATTTTAGAGATTTTGTGAGCTTTCAGCAGTGGTAGACCACTGCCGAAAGCTCTGCTGCTTTGAGTTTTGGGTGTTTGCGTGCCAATCCAGTGCGTAAGGATGACACCTAAAAGCCAATAATTACAGAGCAGATCATCATGTCTCTGTCAGCCCCTTGTTCTCGGCTTTTAGAGGTATGCAGCATTTTATCCACTTCCCTCATCCTTGGTATCTGTGTGTCAGGGAGATGCTTTTTTCTTCAACGGCATTTTCCAGCATTTCGGGGCCTTTACAGTACGTGCAACTGTTCGACATTTCCAATATTCAGTCATTTGATGGTTTTCTGTTGATGCCTTGATTCTGAGCCTGCACATATAACCGTGTGGCACCATTTAACATCTTTTTTTGCTGCATAATCCTCACACACAGCAAACACTGGACTTACACACCGTCAGGCTCTGGTCATTATCTGCCAGGTGCAGCTGTCTCTCAGTATGATGTGCACATACTTACACACACACTCACTCACACACACTCACTCACACAAACTCACTCACACCCAAGTACTAACATAATTCACAGCATGCACACACAAAATTGCAGCAAAGCCACACCATCATTCCCAGTGATTCAAAACAACACATCACATCTGTAAGCCGTATGTAGCTGTGTAGTCCGGCATTACAGACACTACAGGTGCCTCACTCTTTCTCAAACTGGTTCAGCTTTTAGTTACAGTCCACTAAAGTGTGATATTTATTTTTTTCCCTGACACAATTCCTCCCTGTCTTAGTCTATTTCCGGTTTTCTAGAGGTTTTACTCAATGTACATTCATTTGCAAATTTACCCTTTTAAATCAAACCTAATCCACCCATGTAGCCCCAAGGATTTCTGTGTTGAAAACCAAACCATTCATGTTTAGACGGAAAGGAAATATGTGAAGTCTGTTTAAAGTTTTCCCTAACTCCTCCGACCCAGTCTGCCTCCTCATCAGAGATCTGTGTCCACTAACTGTGCAGACTAACAATGTTTTTGTGCTGACTTGGCTGGCACGCTACAGCAGCTCTTGGTTGCCAGTAGTCACTGGCGATGAAATAACCATCACTTTGCCCAAATATCACGGGGATCAGTGCTGCGATGACCTTTTGTCATGAGCTTCTGCGCTGCTATCAAGTTCATTATCAAAGCATGTCAAACAGAGTGCCTTGAAGCTGTGTAGCTTCAGCTTGCAGAGGGCAGAGATGGACATTTCTTTTGATAAATGTGTGTTTTGCATGTAGGATAAGCAGAGCTTGGTGTGAGATTAAAATCAGCAGTGCCACACTCTCCTCTCCTTTGGGTTTTCTCTGCCTGACTGCAAACAAACCCCTTTGTCCCTGTTGCCCCCTTGCCTTGTGACTTGGCTCAGGCTGCTTCAGTAAATCTGGTGCCTGTTTACAGTCTGCCTTTTAGGAGTGTCTTGGCAGGCATATACATACCAAGCAGCCAATCAATCGCGCCAGCCTCTGAGTACTATTAAACCTTCAAAAAATAGGTTGATCCTGCTCAGTTTTCTCTGAAACATGATACCTGCCAAAGTGCTGGCATGTATTCTATTTCTCAGTGACACTGTGTCTGCTAGCTGGCACCCTCTGGTGATATCTTAGTTACCTCAATAGTGAGTAAGCACACACCAAACACACTCAGCTGCGATGTGAATGAAGCGATTCTGAGGACATTATTGATGTCACTGTGCTATTTTGGTCTCTCAACACTTATTTAGTTGTTCAGAATGCATTTATAGTCTTAATTTAAAGATATGGCAAGATTAGGATTTGTTTATTTGATTGGGACAATGCACATTAATCAGCATTTCTTTAAATGCGCCAGTGTCAGCCTTTCGGCTAATTTTCTACTGTAGTCCTAGTTACCTAGCATGCATGTCTTTATGGTGGGAGGAAACCGGAGGAGCCAGAGGAAACCCACGCAGACAAGGGGAGAACATACAAACTCCACACAGAAAGGACTGGAACAACCTGGATTTGAACCCGGAACCTTCTTGCTGTGAGGCGGATCTACTGAGCACCGTGCTCAGTGGTTATCACTAACTTTTAGATTACTTTTAAAATAAAAAAAGTAATCTTAAAAAATATCCAATGCATATCAGGACTGAGTGTTTTGTACTGACAGGAAAAAAAAAACATTAACCATTTTCCACAAGTGATTGTAATCCACGGATTACAGGAGATACCTATAAAAAAAATATTAATGTGTCAGGAATATGAATTATTTTGATTATTCATAAGCATTTTCCCTTAAGAGAACTCCTTCAACACACTACATTACAAAAACTTACGGTATATTTGTCTTACAGTCTATTTGCTTCTGTACTACAGCATTTTGGGAAATTAAGTTATTAATTTTCTGCCAAAAGTCAGATGAGGAAATTGTTACCATTTATGTATGTATGGTAAATGTAATATGTTATATTTAGTTTAAGTCTAAAAATGACTATTAATGGCTATGTGCAAATCTTTTACATGTTGTCTTCTGCCTGTAATGCAAAAATGCACACAAGCACACATTTGAGTCAATGCATGTTGCATGTATTGCAATACTCACTGTAAAGCATTTGCATTAACACTAGCATCTGTTGACAGGGAATATAATATACTAAACATATGGAAAATTCACAACTTTCAGCTCACGTTTCACCGTAATAATTCAAGACGTCTGTAGCTGTTTATTGTGTGTGAACAGATTTTGTCTGATTCTATCTCAAACATTTCTGTGATCACAGAGCAGCAGCTCTCGGAAATCCTCAGTGATAAAAATAGCAAAATTTAATTTCACCTTATTAATTGCTGATGTATCAGTGCGGAAAGATATTCACTTCTTGATCTTCCAGCTTGAAATTCTCCTCAAACAATGCATCTTTTTAACCGTGCCTCTGCGCTTTTAGTTTTGACCATTGGTCAATTTGTTTTGCAGTTTGTAGGCTTTCATAACAACAGCAAATTGAGGCAAATACACAAGGACTACAAAAAAAAACCTGTGGTACTAACTAGTTCAGCATGTTAACACTGGCAATAAAGCAGCAATATTGGTTGAAGGTGTGATGTGATGAGCATTAGCAGAGGTTGAGGGCTGCGGCTTGGTGACAGCAAACTGATTAAAGAGGCGGGTGATGAATGGACCTGGTGCCTGGCTGTGAAATGGCCTGCAGATGCCCGGCATTTTGCTGCAAGCATGTCAAAACATACAACTTATAGGCTGCATTGGAAGGCGCAGGAAAAACTCAGAGAGAGAGAGAGAGTGAGAGCATCACTGCAGCTTGACACAACTGACGTTTGTTACTGACTTGAACTTCGGCTTTTTTCAAAGATCCATCTCAGAGTGCTTTGAAAATAACATTTTCTTCCCTTGTGTGCATGTTTCCTCATAGGTCAACATCTCAATCCAATCTTCTTGGTTACTACAACTCCCACTCAGTACCT
>NC_048407.1:25720048-25755669 GCF_013103735.1 Etheostoma cragini
CCCCCCACCACCACCACACACACACAGACACACGCACACACACACACACACACTCTCACAGACACACACACACAGACACAAACACATACAACCTTCTACTAATAAGCCCTGGACTGCTCTCCAAGTAAAAGTTTCATGAGTTTGCTCCCCTTAGCTCGTTATTTCATTGTCTGTCTAAGAGGATGTCACTGTGATTTATGTCAGAGAGTTTTAATATGCTCAGGGAAGGCTGTTTTTGGTTCCATTGAATGCCCAAAACCCAGGGGAGCCGTGACAGTCGAGCTATGATATGTCTCCATGTTGAAAGGAGGGATAGCACTGCTTTGTCTGCTATCAGCAGGGTCTACTGGGATTTAGTATAGTCCACTTTATGAGCATTTAGGACATTTTTAACAGACTTAATTACCTTGAAATTAGACGTTTTCCTTCTCCACATTAGGAAACGTGAATACTTTTTCTGTCGCGAATGACAAAAGGAATTGTTTTTTTTAATTTTGTATCCATCCTCCCTGGATTTGGATGATAGGCCCTTCTCTTTATTGACTCCAGATGTCACGTTTTAAACAGAATGAGGGCTGTTGATCTGGAAAGGTCCTTAGATTTGATTTTGAACAAGATGGGGTCCGTACAGCTGGCTTTCAATCCCATAAGGGGAAAGTGATCATCTGCCAAAAGTGCCTTGAGTGTTAGATGAACCATTTGTTTTTGAGCACATTGGAAAGTTTAAGTTGTGGGTTGTAAACATTTATTGCCATTTACTAGCTCCATTTGCATTATGCACCACCTGGAGTGTTGGGAGATGCTGGTGTCTTTTTCTTACTGTTAGAAGTGTCTAAATTCTAATGTAGTGTGCTGGTTATTAACAAGGGAAATACTGTAAACGGTTTAACTGCAGCAACATATTAGTGTTGAGGACTCCAGATACAAGCTAGTAATCTTATTTGGACAAGCAGATGTGTCTGTGACTCCCAGCATTTTGGCTTGGGGTGCACATCGAGTGAGTTTAATATGTTTGGAATGGGAGGCAATGGATAAACATTTACAAAGATGGTCAAAAACTGCAAAGGGTAAGAAGCAAGCATGCGATGGATGCACAACTATTTGATTGCAAATATCAGGTATCTTTGGTGACCTGTAGAAGATTATTAGTCTTGCTGATAGATATCAAGTGATAACATCCACCTATCCGGATCCACATGGACCCCAACTCGGCTGTTGTTTCTTGGATCTCAGTAATTGAAAGTCTTGAATAAATCCTGTTTATGACTTCCTGGACTTGTGGACTTCCTGTTCATTTGAGCATGTTGTCACGCAGTAAGTACATCAAAAACGTGACCAATTGTCAGAGCAATTTTACAAAAATAAATCCAAATCTCTTCAAACTCCACTTCACAGTGGAAAAACTAAAAAAAATAAAAAGAATTTGCTGCTGATGCCACTGTAGATCATCCTGTAGTGCATCCTGTAGAGCGTTGCCAAGGGAAATGCTATAAATGGAGCAATGTGTAAATTCCATCTCTAGTTCATCACAAAAACTATTTGAGGCTGCAGGGAAAGGAGCAACATGGGGAAAAAGTAACTCATTTGACTCGTGGCCCATAGCTAAACAGATCCATTTGAAGAGGGTTGGCAAGTAGCAGAAAGGAGATTTAGATTGGTGTTGAGTGAAAGAGGTTTTTAACCCTGCTGCCAGTGCAGAGCACAGCAAAGAGGGAGCTGGCCAGTACAGGAAAGTGTGGACGTGGCTCACTGGCGTACATGTGACATGTTCTCATGGAGCTTCAGCAGCTTCTGGCTGCCGCTGTGCGAGAGGGATAAACAGAGAGGACAGGAGCGAGGGCTGCAGAAATGACAACATTCTCAGTGAGAGGTTCCCCCTTTTTTGTCATTAATTGATGTGACTGAGACTCCGCACAGTGTTGTGCCGTAGTTGGGTGCAATGTGACGTCTGTCCGCTTGTTCTTGTTTCCTGCTACATTTGTGGCTCTCTGTGAAGCCTTGACAGATTCCCAGATTTGCTTGGAGTACTAACATGTAGCAAACATGAGTTCAGACGTCGTCACCTATTCAATCGTACATTTGGGATGTCCGCCCTACTGGAGGAGGAGTTATTTTACGTGGGTTTGTGGTAGTCAGTGGTGGTTTTGGAGTTTAATAGGTCTAAGTAGTACTTGCCTGAATTCAACAATAACCTCAACTTTAGCAAGTGTTTTTATGTTTTCAGTTGTGGTATGATTGTTGTTAAGCAGGGACTTACATCCTCTTTGCAATCATGTTTCACTTCTGATAAACAGAACCAATTGACTGAAAATGATGACTTCAGCAAATCAGACCCATAGACTTGCATAAGGTGCAGTTGTTTACTATTACTTGGATCTCTGCGTTGGACAATATCATTGAAAATGGTTGTACTTTTCTATAGATCTTTTGTTGATGTCTACTTTATAATTTGTTTATATTTCACGAATAAAACAAAATTCTCATCAGATTTTCACATGAGAATGCTTGAAAACTGTTAGTTAACTGCAGTAACCAGCGTATACATTTTATAGCAAGTACAGCTTCTTTCTGGTTGGAAATGAATAACTAATCAAACACATATGATATTTTGCGCATCATCATAAAACCGATCATTTTGGCAGGTATTTTGTATCAAACAGGAATAAAATGTATCTTTTATATCATTTGCATTTTAAATCCTAGCAATGTGATATGTAAATCCTAAAGGGTATGTACTCTACCAGTCTCTTCCTCTCTGCTCTGTCCTGCCATGTGATGATGATTTCCTGCTGTTTCCCAGATGCAAAGGAGAGGTCGGCTAAGAGATTCTCTGTGGACGGTGTCTTCAATTACACTTCCTTGCTGCTCAGCCAGGAGGACGACATGCTATACGTCGGAGCCAGAGAGACGCTGTTTGCCCTCAGCCTCTCGGACATCAGCAAGACCAAGCTCCAGAAGAACGTGAGTCTGACCAAATGCCAAGTGGGTTATCAGAATCAAAATTGCAATAAGGTGGGCCCCGAAGATAATTCACTCTCACTACTATTGTGGTTATTAATGGCAATCAAAGACTGATTTAAGGAATGGTTTTATCTGATTTAATAATGCCTTTTTCAAACACAAAATATTAAGAGTTAAATTCTAGCTTACTTGACTCAATATGTCATTTGTTGAATCACAAGGTAATTTTTCTTTGTTTCTATTCCGAACACCAGTTCTTTGTATACATTTTGACATTAAAGAGAGTCCTAAGTAAAATCAGCATGGTTCCCTGAACTTGGCATGACTTATTCAGTGTTTCTTCTTCTTTTATCTCCAGCTGACGTGGGGCACTCCTGCTGGAAAAAGAGAAGAATGCAGCTTCAAAGGGAAGAACTTGGAGGTGAATGGCATCTTTTACTGCTCCAGCAAAATGCCAAATAATGAAAGTACCTCAGGAAGATAGTATTTTTTGTATTTCTTTTGTATGACAATATCAAGAGCATGGATTTTCTTCCCCATGGTGTTTGGTCTTTCCTTGCAGTGTTTTTCTGTATCATTTCCCTAGTGTCAGGATAAGAGATAAAATGAGCATTGAGTTCTGTGTTGACAAACCTTTCCACCAGTACAAATAGATTCATTCAAGTGTGCACGCTCGCCAGGGAATTGCTCTTTTTTTGTGCACTGCTTCTCTGTCTGTCTGTTACCTTGTTGTCATGCCAGCTGTTGTATCCCTAGGTGACAAACCTTGGTAATCCTTGTACTGCAGTGTACAACTTTGGTTTACAGAAAGCCCACCAGGCAACTGCTGTGTGATGCTTGGATGTTTTCCCAACAGCATTTAAAGAAAACGGGGACATATTTATGTTTCCAACCATTTCTATCTAGTTTCAAAGAATCTGAAGTATTTGTGTGTGTGTGTGTGTGTTTCAAATCTTTGAAAGATTTATATATGATTCAAGCTCCCATTTTAAGGAGCTCTCAAGAAAAACGCACTCAGTTGTAAGGGTATCTTGTGGACTCATGGACCTCACTCTCTCTGTTTGTCCCCCATCCAGACTGATTGCTTCAATTACATCAAAATCCTCCTGCGGCTAAATAGCACTCATCTCTTTGTGTGTGGCACCTATGCCTTCAGTCCTACTTGCGCCTACATAGTAAGTAATGACCCTTGAATCTTCCCAATGTTCACTCCAGAGAGTTTTTTTTGATTTCTCACTACTTCTCTCACTAGCACAGTTTTGAATTTTGATATATATATATATATTTTTTTTTGTGTTCTGAAGGGATTCAAGCTCTTTTATCCACCATGTCAGTATTGGATCTGCTGTTATCCAAGCATAACCAAATGCTGCTGAGGCACTTTAGCCAGACAAGTCAACAGGGGGTACACAAGCTGTGTGGTTTCTAGCAAGAGGGAAGAAAGCAGGAGATCTGTTTATATAGCAGAGGAGTAAATCTGGAGTGATGGTAACCGGCAGCAGGATGACGTTGATTTCAGTGATAAGGGGGCAATTAAGCTTCATGACAGCTCGGCTCTTAAAGAGGGGCATTACACTCTCTCCTTTGACGTCAGAGGGGTAAAAACAACAACACGGGACGTCTCTGACTGTAAATGACTTGGCAGGACTCTAGGCCCTAAACTGGGATTTCAAGCAATTCTAAGCTTGATTATTCAGAGAGAGAGAGAGAGAGAGAGAGAGAGAGAGCGAGAAAGATGTTTTATTTTTATAGCTCTTCTCAAAGCAGTCAACAGGACACTGAAGCCAAGAAGATACACTAAGCAATAAGATGATAGAGATGGATTAAAACCAGCCAGGAGTATAATAACAGCTCATAATGATGAAGCATGGGAAGATTTTCCAGGCAATGGAGGCACTCAACACTGTCCTGTTTGATTTGATTAAATGGAACAAGTTACTGCTCAATTTATTATTACTGCCAAGTTCTTACGTCTATCTAAATGCAATACTACAAAAAAGTGTCCCTTCTTCTCTATACTGGCTGCAAAGAGATCCCTGCAACAAACAATTTCAATGTAAGTGATGGGGAACAAACTAGACTATCGTTGTTCTGTGCACAAATGCAGACAGACAAATCATATACTGTACTTAAATCCGATTTATTTTTCTTTCTCTTTTTTTGTCTTTTAAGAAGCAAATCTCTCTGGTTTTAATGTCCGTATAGGCATGTCAGTTTTGTTTTAAGATAGACTTGAAAAAAATGTGAATTTATCCTTTATGTGTAATCTGTTGTTTTTAAAAGCTTGAGCCATGATATTGGAGCCTACACTTTAGCTTTAAACGATTGGTAGATCATTCAAATAATTCAAGTCAAGTATCAAGCAAATACTCCAAGCAAACATTGCTAGTTTCAGCTTCTCAAATGTGAATATTTGCGTCTTTCTCTATTTTATGTCATTGTATATTGTCTTTGGATTTTGGAATGTTTGTTGGACAAAACCAACAAACAGACAAAACCAACAAATATATTAACCAGCCTCAGGCACCTATATTTACCTAGATTTATGTTCTATGGCCTGATGATTAACAATGTTGGAAACCAAATCTCTTTTTTTATTTTATTTTTTTTATTAGAGAAGGGCTGTAACAAAAGCCTTCTTCCTGTGTAAATCAAATAAACCACCTGAAGACAGACCTTCGGAAAAATACTTATTACAGTAAGATTTTAAAGTATAAAGCTGGTGTTCTACACTTTTCTTATTGTCAACAAATACCATGAAAAGACCAAAACCAACAGTACTACTAAAAGTCTGCCCCTTACTTCTCTGCTTATCGCACTCAGCCCAGTCTATTCGTTCCCACCTATGGCATACATCTTTAAAAACACGTCACAAATGTATGATTTATTTATTTATTAATTTTTGAATTACAATACAGGAGTAAAGGTAACATTTCACGGATTCTTTTTTTACTGTTTTATTTTATTATTAGGGGATTAATACACATTAGCAAGCATCTATGGCAACACAAAGGTGTATGAGAGGTTGACTAACAAAATGTTAGTGATGTGATTTCTTTTTTTCTTTTTTAAAGCAGCTCCATGGCACAGATGAATAAGCGTTTCCTTTTAATATCTGTCCAACTTGCCTAGTGAGTTTAGAAGTATGTCATGACAATGAACCATCTTTAGATCTGCTACAAGTTTTACAAATAATATAGTTTCCTGTAACATAACCTACAGTATCCTAAAGCCTTGACTTAATCACCAGACAGAGCTACTGTATGTTCAAAGTGACCAAACTCTGTCAGTGTGCTGTGTGTATTGTAATGAAGAAGAGGAGAGAACGAGTTTGAGGTCGCTGAGCTCACTTTTTACTTTATGTAAAATTTAATTGGACTGTGCTTGAGGGACATTGGCTTTGTGTCTTGTCCCCAGAACACGTCAACATTCACACTGGAGAGAGATGAAGTGGGCGAGGTTGTGATGGAAGATGGGCGCAGTCGCTGTCCCTTTAATCCAGATTACAAATCTACCGCCATCATTGTTGGTATGTAGTAATACTACTACTAGGTTTTTGTTTTTTTTCTCTTCAGGTCACTTTAAACATTTAGCATGCAAAGAACAACGTATTATTATGAGCTGTTTGAAGCTACTTTGATGTTAACTACCACTTTGATTTTAGAGTTTTTTGAGTCATGATGTGCCTGCTAATTTTTTTTCTAATTGGTTGCCTGAACCGGCTCAAGCTGGACACCAAAAGTTTGTGTTCAACTTTTTTGACAAGCAATTAGTGAATAAGTAAGCTGGATATGTTCGTGAGAAATTATTTATTTAATCCTTCACTCAGACTGCTCCATTGACTGCTCTCAGTTCACTCTAAGCTTTACTGTCTTACTGACTGTAATGTATTAGGTTCAATTAATAGTAAATCAAGTTCTTAATTCAAAATCTTGCAATTTTTCCTTTTGTTTTCTTCCAGATGGCAAATTGTACACTGGTACTGTCAGCAACTTCCAAGGGAATGAGCCTGTCATTTACAAGAGTCTGGGTCAGGGGACTGCTCTGAAGACAGAAAACTCTTTGAAATGGCTGCAAGGTAAACATCAGATAGCAGGACCCCCCCCCCACACACACACACACTCACACACACACACATACACACACATACACACACACACACTCTCATTTTCCATTATGTATCCGAAAGAGCAGATAAGCTCCAGAAAGTAGCGATCATTAGCGAGGCACAGTCGCTAATGCATGCAGACCGAGAGCAAAGACAAGCACTCCTAGATTGCAAGCGCCAGGTCCTATCAGTTGCAGCACATGCACTTCAAAACCTCCAGAGATTATGCAGCTCTCTGACTTCTTTCCAAATGTACGACGATCCAAAAGTAATGATAAAATAATTCCCTTATGTACAGTAGATGGTTAAGGTGTAACATGTCTCTCTAACCATATGTTTTTGTTGTACCCGTCGCATGTTTTTTTTTCTCCAATTTGTGACAGATCCCGTCTTTGTTGGGTCAGCTTACATCGAGGAGAGTCAGCCAATAGGCAACCCCGTGGGAGACGATGACAAGATTTACTTCTTCTTTAGTGAGGCGGGAAAAGAATTTGACTTCTTTGACAACACCATTGTATCGAGGATTGCTCGCGTGTGTAAGGTAATACACCTGGGTTTGGGGTGAGGTCATTACACAAGAGGGCCATGCAAAAATATGAGGCACAGCAAAGCCTCAAGCTTCATCCCCCTAATCCTGAGCGAATTACATCAAAACAAGGAGGGACGCTCCCATGTCAAAGCATGTTTGGTCACATTTAACTGTACTGTACTTCATGCCTGTGTAGATGCAATGGCAATATGTCACTAGTGCATTAAAGTTCTTTCCATTTGACTGCGCAAACATGGTTTCACCAGATTTGGTGTCCCCTTTCGCCTGAATCCTCCTCTTCTCCTCACCACACCCTCCTTCCCTTTTTCTCTGCAATGTCATCCATCTTCCATCCATCTTCCATCTCCCTCACAATGTCAGCTGCACTTGTCCATCCCTCCAGCTCTTTGCCTGTCTTCACCATCGCGTTGAGCTTTGCAGGCATTATTAGTATTCAAGAGTGCTTTGCAGCAAAATGAAATTCTTTTTTTCCACTCTACTATATGCCCTGTTTTTGTTACGGGCATAGCGTGCAAACTGTAGCAACTGCAGAATTCACTCGCATCATTTAAACTACTGACTTCATTCCCCTTCTACTCCTTCTCATGTTCAAGAGATTGAGATTGCTCGATCACCCTTAATAATTAACGGCAGACTTTATCCCTTTTCACCTGTCATCAGATCAATTAAATGGCTTCCTTATATACATGCCGCAGCATCCCTCCCTGACTGATGGCTCTTGTTCATGGAGGCAGTAATGTGAGTAATCATGGGGACAGCATGTAATCTTAAGTGACAGCTTAATGACTTAGTCCTGCTAGGCTCTGGCACTTGGTGCTGCGACACCTCTTGCAGCCGGCGGAACACCTCCAATGTTCTATATACAGAAATCATTGACAGAAAGGCCCCCAGACTGTGGCTACTGCTGCAGTTGAGCTGTGCAATAGCAACAGAAGAATGGCTTTCTCTGCTCTATAAAGCTCCTTTATTTCTCTAGTATGCAGCAACCCTATGTTTCCTAACTGACCTTTTTTCAGATGCTGTTCTGTGGCAGTACAGCAGTGATGCAGGTCGTTTATTCCCCAATTTCCTGCGGAAAGGCTTAAAGCATTAACGTATCAATGTAATAAGATGATGCATAGGAATTCTACCTGCTGACAAGTAAACACCCCTCATCTGTTGCGCTTCTTCATTTTTGTGAGTGAGCAACTGATGCGCCTAGGTTTTGTTCATTTAGTACCATTTAAAGTATGGTAATATTGACTATAAGCAGTTTCTGTTTGCAATATGCTCATGGATGTGTAGAAAACTAACGACTAATTTGAGAAAAAACTAATCACTGGATTACTTTGAGTGAAAGAAATCTAAAAACTTAAAATAATAAAATTCTCAGGCATTCTGGAAATATAAGAGGCGTTTTTAATGATTTATATGCATATTCATAGATGATGTTGTGTGATGGACATCAGAGATAATGACATCCTCCGAAAGTGTAAGTTACACTGAATTTAAGAAATATGTGCACGTCTGTGTATTTAGATTTGACTGAGTTATGACTCAGAAAAGGAGATTGCTGCAATCAAGCTCCAAGGGTTTTAAAGTACTGTAACTACCTCCATGAGCTGCATGCCACTGCTGATCTTGTCTTGGTGAGTGGGCCGAAACAGCGGGCCATACAACTTCCTGTTGTTAGCAGGATACTGGCATCCACCTGTCCACCTCTCACAATGTATTTTTCTCACATCCCAGTCTAAATATACCATATTTATGTTTTTTTTCTTCTTTTTTTCTTCTTCTTAGAATAGTGTCTCACATCTGAACACATACCCTGTGTGCTCTTTCAGAGAGCAGAAAGTGCTGAACTCAGATTAGAGTTAGGTAACAGCGAGGAATGACGGCCCTCCCTGTTGGCGGGTTCAGTATCTATAACACGCTTGCAGACTGACTGACAGAAAGAATGCACTCCCTTTTCTCCTCTGTACATGGCCAATGTGCTTTTGTTTTGATCTGAAATATTCGAGATGTGCCGGTTCATCTTGCCTGACATTTTGCTACCTTTTTAAGAAGACATGTTATTGTAAGATAACATAAATCAAAGCTATTTCAGTTTTTCATGCAGTTTAAACTACTGTTTTACTTGGGTTCGCCAAGGAATTCTGCTTCCGGAGTTCTTTTTTCTCCCCCTCTTTGCTCTCCGTTCCCCTCCCTTATTCCACTCCCTCTTTCTTTTGTTTATTCAGGTGTGCACACTGAGGGACTGAGTAAAGCAGTCAGATTATTGTGTGGCACCATTTTCTTTACTTCATGTTCGTCATCTTTGATGAGCGGGTGTATTTCTGGCGGACAGCCAACAGGGGGTGTGGTCAATGCGATTGAGCGTACAAGCTGCGCAGCGGAGCATAGCAACAGCGGTGGTGGACAGCTGAGAGAGCAGGAATGCGGTCTCCTCATTATGTGGACAGGCTACTACCACAGCCTAGTAATTGGCTCCCAGGCCGTGCATCTGTCCCACAAGGTTTCACCTCACCGTTGTTTTTGTTTAACAGTACATGGAGGAGGAAACTGGTAGTTTAGCATTTTATTATCTCCTCAAGGGCGATTCACTCCTTGTGCTGTTATGTTGGAGTTGTTCATGGTGTTGGAGGCCAAGCTAATGGGATCGCTTGGATCTGAGGCAGGAAAATTGTCTTGAGATTGGGCCAGACCACTTGTTTTAGTCGTTTTCTTCCGCCTCCTCTTGCTTCTTCTGTATTTTTACAGCTTGCAAGCTGTATTTGGGAGGATTTTCTTTTGGTGTATGTTTACAAGCTCTTTGATAATTGCTAGTCCTTGCAAAGTTGCCTGATAACTGTTTATGTGAATATGTAGTGAAAGCTCCAAAAGAGCTAGTGTCACTTCTGTATTTCAGAAGAGAAGCGAGTCAAGAACCACTGATGCTGATTTCAAAGCTGTAATTAATAACTAACCATAGTGTTTTCCATTTCACTATCTCCCATGCTTCAAAGAGCCACTGATATATTGTGCTAAAGCGTTTTTAGCACAATATATCCCCCCCCCCCCCCACACACACACACACACACGTTTTAATGTCAAAATAGCATTTGTAGTTTGGTATAAATCCACCACACATGTGCAACAAAGGGTCATAACTCTCAGAGTATCCAGATTCCCTTATTTGAGCTCAACAGCACCCTCTAAAGCAAAGAGGAGGGACTCCAGCCTCACCTCTTTTACCTCCTTTATAAGAGCTAGCAAATTGCAGAATATTCAAAGTCCCCCTTCTTCTCTAAAAAATAAAAATATATAAGTGTTGCTTATTTTTACTTCTCTTGGAAGTATGAGCTTCACTGTGCATAATGATGCACGAGCAGAGTTTGACACTAGAAGTGTTTTAAAGTTCCCCTGCTAAGAAGGAAAGTTTCTCTGTGCTCACCTCACATCTGAGTTTAACATGTATACAGACGAGCATGATTTTGTGACATCACAACTTGTTTGGAAGCCAAACTGGAAACCAGTATGAAGCTTCCAGTGCTCATACACTGAGAGCAGAAGAAGACGACCTCTTGTTTCCAGCAATTAAACTTTAGAATATTCTTTGCATGTTAATTTAAACTAATGGTTTTGCGGTGTATTGTTATTTGTAGAAAATTTTAAATGATTTGAAAAATGTCTGGAGGGGATCTTTTAAGTTATTAGCCCGGGTCTAAATTAGTTGCTATCTTCTAGTTTTTTTGACACATAGCTGCTACAGTAAGACAATTTGGGGACAGCCTTTGAAATCGTTATCAGCTTTATCCTTCTTCGTTTTGGGTGTTGCAAGGTATTAAATTATGTTTAAATGAGTCCTTTCTAACTTCTATGACATGCTTGAACTGCTTGCAGGGTGATGAAGGTGGCGAGCGGGTGCTGCAGAAGAAATGGACAACCTTCCTGAAGGCCCAGTTGTTGTGTTCCCTCCCAGATGATGGCTTTCCCTTCAACATCATCCAGGACATGTTTGTCCTGAAGCCCATGGGAGACAGCTGGGAGAGCACTGTCTTCTATGGTGTCTTCACCTCCCAGTGGTAAGAAACGTACAAAGGGTCCAATCTTGCACCCGGCTCAGTGAAACGCAAAGCCCAACGCAAGTGTCTTTGCTAGTTTAACACCAACGCAGTTGTCAATTTCCTGTCCCGCGCCTATGCCCTTTAAATAGCACCTGCGCCTTACAGGGAGGTGTTTCCAGATGAATTTTAGCTTATTGCTATCTTGAGGCAGCAGGAAGTGATCGCGCCATTGGCCAACAAAAACCTGGTCTAAAGTCAATAGCGAAACATTTCATTGTTATTTTAACAGCAAATTGGTAAAATGCACCTATGGCTTATTCACTGCACACACACTATGGTTGTTACATACACACAGGGAAGGGCAGCCCTACACAAACATGCAAAAGATTACTCCTTGATAAAATCTGATTTACGGCACTGTTCAGGTTATGTTTATGCACAAACAGACGCTTGAATTGACACAGCTCACACACACCATCTTGAGCCAGTTTATTTTATCATTATTTTTTATGTCTGCACTCAGACTTGGCAAGTTGCCTTTTTCTTACTTGGCTCCTCTGAATTTAGAGCAGCTGTAATGAGCTTAAACACTAACACAATCCCATGCAACCCCAATGTCTAATGAATGTATCAACAAAATAAAGGTTTTAATATTGAAATTATGCAAGTGTCCACTCTAACTGCTCTCCAGACAGATGTTGCTGCTCCAGTTTACAGAATAAAATGCAGAAAGGATGGCTTGGGTTAAAATAAATGGAAACATGCATTCAGCCAGGGGTAATGTGTACATTTTATATATGTGTTCACAGGAATAAAGGAGCATCAGGCAGCTCAGCGGTGTGCGCCTTCACCATGGCACAGGTTGAAAGAGCCTTCAGCGGGCGCTACCGAGAGGTCAACAGGGAGACACAGCAGTGGTACACCTACAACCATCCAGTGCCAGAACCACGGCCCGGGGCGGTGAGTGGTGTAGGAAATATCTTGTGACAAACAATAGGTTTTATGTTTTGTTTTTGGTTCAGTCAGTCATTCATCCAGCACCAGTCTCTATTCACTCAGCTCACATAAGAGACACAACATAACAGCAATGCTACAAAACATTCCCAGTTGTAACTGTAGACAGATGTTTGTTTTCTTTTTTTTTGTGGGGGGGGGGTGGCTGTTCAACAAGTGAGCTTGATGTAAATCAGATGTTCTCCTTTCTCTATTGCTGACTAAACTGTTCATAAGTCCCTGGAATAAAACAAATGAACATAAAAGCTTAAAACCAATAGATATTAGCCCTAAAAACATGGTTACAAACTTCTATATCAGCCAATCCCACAATTTCAAGGTCTGCTATTGTACTTAACCATTGTACTGTATTCTGTACTTTCAAATGTTACCTCACCTTAAACTTAATGTACTTCATAAGTAAAACTGGCTAATACCGGTCAGTTCAAAATGCTGCTTCATTTAGTACTTCCAGGTGTACTTCAATAAGTAAAGATTAAGTTTTAATGTCTAATTCTCTCCCTCACAGTGCGTAACCAAACACACCAGTCAAATGGGTATCAAGTCGTCCTTACACATGCCTGATAAAGTGCTCAACTTTGTCAAGGACCATTTCCTTATGGACAGCGTGATCCGCAGCGCTCCCCTGCTGCTGAAACGCAGCGTGCGCTACACTCAGATCGCCGTGCACAAGATCCAAGGCATGGAGAGGGCCTACGACGTGCTCTTCATCGGAACAGGTACAGCTCATTACACAACAACAGCCAGTTATTTGTCATTTCATAGGTCTTTTCATAAATCTTCAAATGGTAAAAGATTTAGGAGTTTCTAAAAGTACACTCGCTCTATCTTCAACATGAACATTGCTTTTGTGTTTTTTAAACCATTACAAGTTGCCTTCTCTAACGCACAGACTGTCTGCTGCCTTCAATAGAAGTCACTTCCACTCCTCCCCTGTGTCTTTTTAGATGACGGAAAGCTCCACAAGGCCATCAATGCCAACGATAAGATGCACATCATAGAGGAGATCATACTGTTTCCTGAGCCGGTGCAACACATCGAACTTGATCCTCAGAGGGTAAAGGGTTCATCTTAATACATATCTGTAATCTATAGTGTCACACAGGTTTGTATCAGTTTTATTATGTTATGTTTCATATTTCGAATCCATATAATAAAATCAAAAAAGTGGATTTACCGGAGCAAAAGCTGGCTACAGACATTTTCTTTCTACAGGGGCTGTTGAGTTTTCTTGTAAGATATAGCACAGTCTTGGACAGAGTTTCTGATCCTCTCTGGCTTTTTACCCCTGAGCTAAATTTCATTACCTGTCTCTCTCTATTACATAATGGCCTCTCCCCGGGCCAAATCAGCCAAAAAGCAATCTTATCTAAGATCATGTCATTCTAATAAAGTCTAAGATACTTCATGTGAGTATATTCTTAGCTCCAGATAGGGATATGAAATATGGACATAATCCACATGATGTCTGTTTATACTGCTAAATAAGATGGTCTAAATATAGACTGCACTTTTGGGAACACGGGTGCGCTGTATATCAGTATTAACGTCACATTTATGGTGAAAATGCATTTCTGGATAATAGTAGTCTACTTCTACACAATGATAGGTCATGCTTGAAAAGTGATTAAAGCAAAAGAATAAATAAAAAAGAAGACAATGTTGCGTAGCAAGCACTTGAGCGATTGTTCCCATGTGATTTTGACCACAATCAAATTACTTGGCTTGCACCAAATATTTTGTTTAGGTTACATTCTTTTATTTGTGCAAAGTAATTGTTTTAGCATGGTTTCCCTTTCTGAAATAAGTAACCAAAAGCAGAAGTTACGTTTGGCCCTTTAATCTTTTTGATGAGGAATTTGTATCACACATGTTGTTGTTGTTTTTTCTTCTGCAGGGTCTGTTGTTCGTGTCGTCCAATTCTGGGCTGGTGGAAGTTCCTGTGGCCAACTGCTCAAACTACCTAAGTTGTGGAGAGTGTGTGTTGTCCAGAGACCCATACTGCGCTTGGACCGGGCGGCTGTGTCGGGACGTCAGGATGGCTCCACCGGACAGGTGAGAGACATTACACTCACACAAACTAGGTGAAAACAATACCAGCGTCATTGTCACTGCTGGTAAAAATCAAATAAAGCAAGAATTACCTATCATGTTCATCCTATGGTTGATGGTAGACACGGGGGGGCACAGTTACAAATTCTATTAAATGCTAAACTATTACAAAACTTTCACTTTTAAATTGAATCATGAGCTTACAGGCTGTTCTTGTTCATTAAGCCACATTAATAGATTTTTTTTCATATGTAAAAATATTTCTTTACATTCAGTAGACAATAGATAAATGTGTTTTTGCTGCATTAGATGTGAGCATGCACTCAAACTAACTCATAAAATAAGCATGAAAAGCTCCTAGTTGTGCTTGAACAAGAAGCTTTAAAAAGAAGATTGTTCTCTTAGTCATACTGACAAAGCTATTCTCACTGGTGTTACAATGACAGACTTCAAGTTAAAGGAGTGCATTCATACAAGGTGTCTCTCATAACAGCTGCTGTCCCTCACCCTGTTGTTTTGTGTGGTATGTTTTCTCAGTCACTGGCAGCAGGATGTGGAGGAGGCCGATACATCAGCAATTTGCAACAGGACTTTTCCCAGCACAAGATCTGCCAGACCAGTAGTTTCTCGTAAGTTTGTTCTCCTGTGTAGTGGTCTGTAATTAAAGTGTCGTCCTCTAACCTACACCACAACATCATGCACATAAGGCGTCAGAAGAATCAATCCCATGTTCCAGACTTGTATGAAAGCAAGTTAAACCGAGCAGTTCTGTGTAAAAGAATTCATGTTAATTATGTTTAAATTGGAAATTTTAAATTATGATGTAATATAGATACTGTAGTTACTGTAAATAACAACAAATATTTAAAGGTCTTGCTTTTTTGAGTTACTGTAGATGACAAGATCACTCTCCTCACTCTCAAAACCTCAACTTGTCTTTTTTACACTGTGCGTATTAAACAGACAAGATACAACATGTGGACAGAGCAAGGCTAGCTGTTTCCAGTCGTTTTGCTAAGCTAACGGCCTCCTGGCTCTAGCTACATATTTAACAGACCGATGTGAGAGTGGTATCAATCTTTTCAAAATGTTGAACTATTACTTGATTATAGTAGCTTGGTTGACACCAGACCCTTCTCAGTTGTAACTGATAGTGTTACAACATTTGGAAGGTTCATTCAGCTTATTTCCAAAGGGGCGTCACCAACGGACCCCGCTCAAATGCCTCTGGGCGCGATCGGATAGTCCTTCAACCAATCAGACCAATGGTCCAGGTGACGCAGCAGCAACAGCTTCGGTGGCCGTCATGTTGAATGTAAACAAAAAGCTGCTTGCCGTCGCTGCGCTATCGTCATTGTGTAAAGTCAGGGGTTGTGATTGGTGCCTTGATTTGGAAAAATTGGAAATTGGCTTCAATGGGCTCTTGGCAAGACTGACTTAAAGAACAAATTTGCCGGTAGTTTGTCAGGGTTTTCCCAGGCTAAGAAGTTGGGCTTTTTCCATATGTAATTAGAAAAATAGTTTTTTAAACTGAATCTTTGTGTTTTGAAGCAACGTTGTTTTTTTGTTTTTTTTTAATATATATAAATATAGGTGGCTCCCATTGCCAGCTCATTACAATCCCAGTCAACACATTCCGAGTCCTGCCCTGCAAGCTGCGGTCCAACTTGGCAAAGAGGAGGTGGCACTACAGTGACGGCGCCAGGCAGTTCCTCTACGCTACTCCAGAGGGGAACCTGGTAGTGGTGGCACAGGCCGACACCATGCAGACCTACGAGTGTTGGTCAGAAGAGGAGGGTTTCCGGCAGCTGTTGGCCAACTACTGTGTGAGGGCGGAGCCCCGCCAGGAAAGCACCACTCTGATTGGTCACTCGCGGACACCTTACATTGAGCAAGAGGAGACCATCATCCTGCCGGGGAAGTCTCGTTCTGAGCAGGTCCACACAAAGACGTACTGGAACGAACTTATTGTGGTGTGCACCCTGCTGGCGTTCTCCCTCGTGGTGTTCTCCTTGTTCGTCATCTACAGGAACCGTGATCATATGAAGTCCATGATGAAGCAGGGCGAGTGCCCTAACATGCAGCAAAAGAAGCCAAGGATTGTGGGAAAGCCTGCTGAGAGCTTACCCCTAAATGGTAACACCATCCCCGTTTCCACTTCTGACCACAAGGGCTACCAGACGTTGAATGACAACTACATTTGCAGCACGCCCACACACGAGTCCTCGCCAGACAACAGCAAGAGCTTCTCTGAGTCCTCCGACAGGCGGCCACTTAACTTGAAAGAGAGCCACGTGGAATACTCCCCAACCTGCCCTCGGCCCAGAGTGAGGCTAGGCTCGGAGATCAAAGACTCTATCGTATGAGAGCACTGCATTCCCTAAAAAGATGCCACCCTGTATCTCCATTAAGGATACAGGCCACCGAGCAAAGGAGAGGAGACCCTGACATCTCTCTTCATCACAGCACATCTTTTATTTTAGTCATCTTTTGTTCTGTGATCAGTGAGGAGGTCATTTCATTTAACCATTTCCACTCCAAAGCCGGAGGTTGGTCTGGTGCACTGCATAGGGCAGGAAGAGGAGGCAGCACAACAATTAATTTTCAACCAGGAACAACAACCATGGCAGCTGCTCAGAATAGTCAGTTATTGAGTCCATCTCATGGCCACTAATGTGTGTGTGTGAGTGTAGGGCTGTGCAACATGAGGAAAAAAAACATACCACAATAACCAGAACATCTTCTTCCAGCATTACATGTTAATGTTCCTCACATGATATAATAAAAACAATAAATTATGAACATTGATAGGTTTCCTATCAATAACATACTTCTGTTATTAGGCGCACTAGAACCAAGCTGCAGTTACATAGTGAGCAAGAGTTCAGGTTTAGGAGACTATAATACATGTATTGCTTATTCATTATGATCCACATATTATGGAAGCAAGTTATAAAGAAGCAAATCTGTTCCCTTTTGCTCAATACATGTCATGACTGTAGGAGGATAAAGATGATGAAAGATGAGACAGTCCAGGAGAAGACAACACACACTGTTGGACTGTAACTTTAATAAAGTTAAAAAAAAGAAGCGCTCGTAAATTATGCTCCAGGGCCTGAATACTGACATTTACCTCCTTGAATGTATGTTGTCAAAAGGTTTAAGTCACAAATCACTAAACCATGGACAATTTGGGGAACATGTTGCTCTACATCTCTGCTCATCTGAGATGGCCCAATTCTACAGTATTTACATCCAGGTACCATGATGGGCTCTAAAATTGAACTGAGACATAGACAAACCTGTATTTGAGGCCCATGGGAAAAATAGACCTTTATCAGTCAAGGCGGACATGAGTATGGAGAGCCAAGAAAAAAAAAGGGGACGTCCACACCTCTACCATCTTCAGGGCAGCACCGAAATCATGTGCACTGTGCCAAGAAAACAACTCGATTGTCTTATCGAAATGCAATAGTGCCATTCTGTTATGACCACTCCCATACGTTGCATTAGCATTGATCACTGTCAAAGAGCACATGGTGACAGAACCAGAGGTGTAAGTAAAGTGGCACTAAGAATACATAAATGTGAACATGCAAGGTTAGAAATTTCTTGAAGACTGTTAACTCAAAAGAAACTTTTCAAACTGTGTTGGGCAAAATAATTGACGTTAATGAAAAATCTGAACTGGGACCAAAGGAAATTGCATGGAGATTACTTCATGTGTAAGCTTGTCTTGTGGGTGTCCGGTGTGAAAATATTCCAGTTTTCCTTCAGTTACGCTTAAATCTGCCTTCTAATTATACACTGAAACATACAACTAGTGTAAAGACTTTTGAACTTTATGAGCGATAACAACACCAACTGTGGGAAATTTAAGCACTAATAACGCAAATGGAAAAGGTCACAGAACAACCAACTGTCACTGTAGTGGAGATATAATATTTCATGTTGTCCAGACTGCAGCTGCACTATGTAGTGATGTAGTTGCACAGAGCGCTGTATTAGCTCAATATAAGCCCCTCCAGCAGCTTATGTATGTATTTCTTACATACATGGTTGCCCACACTCAGTCGGATGTCATTGTGACATTAATGTGAAAGCACAAGTAATCAGGGTCTTGAATACTTACAGGTATGCAAGTCAGTAAAAATATAAGAAATGCTACTGAGAGTCGAAAGTATGTGGCCGCTGGGAAAAAAATATTTTTTTTAGAAATCAGTTATTACAGGGACCAGTGCTGCCATTATGAACACTCTTGCACCCACATTGCTTAGACTTTTGAGACTTAACAAGCAGACTTTCCCAAAGATATAGGAAGCTGATGATGGTGTGTAAATCGGGATGAGAAACATTTACACGGCCATAGGGATAATATGGCACCACATGTCTTAGAGTACATCACCAATTCACTGTATTGATCAAGTAAGCCTTCAGTATATATTCAAGTATCATACAGAATAAATGTTTTGCTATTTCCAACATAGCAGATGACAGAATGCTACAGTATGTAACTGCTATAAGTTGACAAAGTAATTGCACAGCAAACTGCGCAACAGTGGTCAGTGTTTCTTTTTTTTTTCTTCAGTTTTTGTTGTGTATATACAGTATCTGTGCTTAATATTGTGTGTTTTTCCAAGGGACCTTGTGCAAGATGTGTTGTAGAGATAGTCTTAAAACTAGAGAGTGGACACTGCTGATATTTTGTTTTCATAGTGCTTTACTGCCTACTTCAACATGCATTTCAAATCTTGCACAGCATACTAAACATTTTTCACCCTGCTGTTTAATCAGCACCTGGGCTGGTTTTTATCAAGCATGTCAAAGCAGGAGAGGCATCTGTTTTCGCCAAATTGAAATTAAAGGGTATTTTAATATTGTAAAAAATATATATGTTCTGTCACCTTCCTGCTGAGAGTTTTGTGAAAAGGCCGATACCGCTCTCATTACAGACATAAGTGCTGTCAATCTTATCTTACGCTTGGCAAAAAAACAAAGTATGTTTCCCAAAAGGTTTAACTATTCCTTCAATTGTTGACACTAACCAAACAAACAAGAACACAACATTTGCCAAGAGATGTTTAACAACATTAAACCATACAATGAAATCCTTGTTGCAGAGCAGAGTGGTGGTTTGCCACCACTGTTAAACTACAAGATGTTTCTCTGGAGGCTGAATAACCTGCTTTTGGATGCTTGATGGATAACCTCAAAACATACATTTTTTTAAATGCCTTTTAGATGTCAAGTTGTTCTGCCTTTAGCCATGTGCCACATTGTACACTACCCAGCAGTGACCTCACCAACAGTGTGGTGAATGGCGTGATTGTAGCCCGCCATGGGCACTCCTAACTCCACAACACGGGTCAACAGTAGATTTACAGATTCACTCAAGCCATCATTAACTTAATCTGCAAACTATAAAACTGGGAGCTGCTAAAAATGTTGTACCATTCTGCAGGCTTGTGTCAGACATAATACAGTGTGCATAGGAACATCTTTCTGAAGAGGTCAGTATTTACTAATAATGATAGTGATGCTGCAGTAACAATACTATTTGACATTAATAGTTCATGTCTGAATGGCCAATACTGTGTCACAAATGCATATTTATTAATGACGTGCATCAAAAAGCGAATATGGTGATTGATGCTCCATTTTAAGTGGCTCCTCAGTAATGCAACATACTGTACTGGACATGAATGTAGCCAACTATAAAATATTTTGTAGAACATCTACAGCAGTCTATTTTCCTGAAACGGCTTAAGTAGGCAAAGCATTGCAACATCTTTTTAGGATTTTATTGAAATAGTCATACGACAAAGGAACAGCACACCAGAAGTAATTAATCATTTGTGCTGCACGATGTAGTACCACAGTAAGATGCAAGAACAGCTCCAAATCCTCCAGATCGGCTCAGCCATGAGACGCAGCAACAGCTTTGCCTCAGCATACTGAACACCATAAGCTTAGTTGACTGAATAATTATTAGACAAATGTGGTATTGCCTGCATGATTTCGTTTTTTTATTTCTTGTGTACAAATAACATTTGTGGACTGTATTTTTTGTATCATTGAGGTTGTGACTGTTGTTTTTATTATATTGTACATAAAAAGCACTTTATTTTAAGTTTTTTAAGATAAATGAATAAAATACATGTTTTGACAAATTCATGTGGAAGATCATTTTATGCTGTAATTTGCTGTTTTGTCGTGGACTTTAACGTAGAACTAGTGATGGTCAAATGAAACCCCATTAAGCTTTGTGAACCAAATTAACGTTTCTTGAGTCTTTTTCTTTGAACCGAGAGTGCCATCTTGTGGGCTCAGAAAATCCCAAAGCTTCATTTGGCCATCACTACTTGTGTAGAAGGCTCCTTGAGTGAGAAAGTGAAAATGGCCCAGTTTAATACCAACTTTGTATATAATTTTAGATGTGAAAACAAAGATGGAGTAAAAAAAACATTGTTACAAATGCACATGGACTAAACCTAAAATAGTGCATCCAAACAATAGTAAAATAAATTTAAAAAAAAACACCTAATGGCCTTCAAAACAACATTTGTCTTCCCCCTTGTTGTCATCAAACTGATTTATTGCCTTAATACATATACTCAGTTTCGTGTTCATTTCATTAATTCATTGCTGCTTTTAAAATGAAATTCATTAGGTGATAAAGTAAATTTACATTTTAATTGCATTTTCCTAAAAGATTTGATAGAAAGAGTTCATTTAATTTGGCAGTTTACTGTTTTTTATTTTTCAGCACTGAAGTCATGCTTGCGTTAGCTGATTTGCATCAGATGTTTGATTTACATTGGGCCACCTCTGGCTCATTCTTAAGCTGCTGAGCTACCAGTTGACTTGAAACATCATATTCATGCAGGTGTACAGAGTGGCCATTATAACCCGACACTGGTCCTGACTACTCTCCTGACCGGCTAATGCCAACATTCTGTGCTGAAACAGCTCCCTCCGCCTTATGTGTTAGATTATTTTTGTAATGTTGATTTAACTTAGGTTTGCTGTTGAAGCTGGTGAGATGAGCCTCCTTCTCACAACACTGAAAGTGATGGTTATGAGCCAGGCTTGATCTCCGCACACCCAGTCATAGTCTTTTTTTCTGCTCACTGGTCATGGAGACACACAGTTATTAAAGGGAAGCCCTGTGATAAACGTTGGCTGTGGGAATCAATATATAGTTATTTTTTATGTCTCTGCCAACCTGTTTATACAGCAGGGATAGGGACTCTGTGTCACATCGATTCTCTGCTTGATCAATGTACTGCGCAGGTAAAGACTGGTGTTGGTTTTCTTTCTCTCCGCTAGCACACACACACACACACACACACATATAGACGTGTAAAAACATGGTTATGTTTATCATATCAAACCAAAATGTATCTTATTCTCGGGTCAAATCCACATCGTGATTACTTGAATATCAAGGATCAAGGCCATACAAGAGATCACTCTACAAGATCTGTCCATGCCCTTTCTCACAGTTCATCAGTAATTCTTTTTAAATGTATTCTTTCTGGAACATTTAAACACATTCAGTTGAGTTTTCTTTGCCTATTGTTGACCACAGTTACGGAAAACATTAGGCAACTTCCTCTTCCACTTCCTCCGACACTTGTGTACCGCACATCACTGACCATCATTTGGACAAGACATCTGCCAACATCCAGCCTGTTTTAGATGGTTCCCAATTTACTGTATTATATAAAGGCCACATTGCAGCTGGAGAGAGACAAATGTATCATCTGTCATTGTTGTGTTATGACAGATGTGATCTGAATATTTAATAATCCACGAGCATTGGTAAAGTGTTTTTTAAAAAGCATGGGTGAGTGCAGACGAGGGCTTGGCATGCTGTTCTATTATTGTTTTGTGATAAACAAAATTGTTGGGAGCTTTTCATTTCCTGATTTTTTTGAATTTGTTTGCAGTTTAAAAAAGATGGATTGTGACTTTTTTTCAAATTTACAATGCCATTCATCTAGACTAATTTAGTTAGCATCCAGTTTATCTGTTGAAAAGGGCAGGTTAGACCAGACTAAAGAGCTGTTCAGAAAGCAAGCAATATTTATTATAATTTTTACCGTTTTACATCTGTTTGTCAAAGCAACAACTCAATCATTGACTTTCAGAGTGGTCGTTTTCTGTTTACAACATGCTTGCTCTTGACTACTTAGTCTGCTTGCCAAAGAAAACATGTATTACGTGTAGAAATTAGCAAGTTATCTATCATTCTATTTTACATTCATTAAAAACCTGTCCTGAGCTGTGATCTTGTGATCTAAATGTGTATTACTATGTTTGTGAGTAGTATAATCAGAAACTATGCTGACCTCAACTGTTGTCCCTGTCAGTGATTCCACATAGTTTGATGAATGTAGCCAGTGTGCTTTGTAAGAAAAGAAAAGAAAAGAAAAAGGAAAGACACATTTTTTTTGTTATACTACAAGGAAATAGGGTTCCTTTAATGGTGTTGCAACAAGATAATCTTCAAAGCACTGTGTCATAAAATAATCAAAGCTGACCCATTCATTATAGGCTACTAACGTATCAACAACAATGGGCAAATGAACTGGCCAGACCCGCTGACTCAGCAGTAAAAAAACACAACTAAATATTATAACTTATTAGTAACTATTGACACATGGATCACCATCACATCAATTAGTTACTGATGTCATAATCCATACTTTTAACCTATACATCATAAATTGGATTAAATCAAGAATTTTGCTCTTCCTGAAGGCCTAAACTGGGTACTCAGTCCCCTGTACCCCTATGTCTTTTGCCCCGAGTCTTTGCCACAACCTGGCCAAAACCTTTGAATAAGGAACGGTGTTTGCGGTGTTTTGAGCGAATTGTATTGAGCAAAGATAATTTGTGTTGAGATATAAGAGAAGACATCAAGTCAGTGAGAGGTGGTGTTTTATTTTCACATATTTTCAATACCGTGTTATTGTTTATGTGGTTGAATCAGACAATGAAAATCTCTGGGTGGGAGATGGAAGCAGGCAGAAAGTGTTGTTTAGCTTTATGACTCTATTTCCACACAGACTAACCTGTGTGATATGCCATTCATTAGATGTATTTGCAGAGGTTAGTGTCACTTTGGATTTGTTGACATGAGCAAGAATTCAGAAGTAATCTATCTATAAATTACAGGAACTGTCTGTCTGTCTGTCTGTCTGTCTGTCTGTCTGTCTGTCTGTCTGTCTGTGAGTCTGTGTGTCTGTTAATCGCATATCTTTCAAACCCTTAATCCGATGGATTTTAAACTTGACAGGTGTTTTGCTACGGGGACGAGGAAGTGCATTGTCAGGTTTGACGTTCAAAAGATATGGTTAAATGTAATACGATATATATTATAATACTTGCACCTACAATTCAAAATACCTCGGACCCACAAATATTTGCAAAGTAGCACTAGGGCCTACTTTGGTCTGTTTTTTACTTTGAATAAACAATAAACGACAATTCCCGAATTTAAGGACGTTTCAGAATGCAAACACAACCAGCTACAGACAACAAGGGGAAGACAGAGCAGTGTGATGCCACGTGAGCCAGGCCAGTTTTTGAGTCACATCGTTGCAAATATCATGATGATGCATCATTCCACAAAATGGTTTGTCTTCTGTATCATCAAGTTATTCAACAGGTTATCTATCAGGCTAGGAATGTCTATATTGTTTGTTGTGGTAGAATCCACTTTTCCCGTCCATCAATTATAACCTCATTGCCTCATTGCATATAGGTATGCATATCTAATAAGACTGTCAAGTTGAAGGCCTACATCAAGATCAGTTTCCATTTTCCTTTTGAGGACCAATTTACATCTACTAAGATGGCTCTTAGTAGCAAATCAAGACTAGGAAATTAGGAAAATGACAACACAAAGCATGTCCACTGAGTCTTCTGTTTCATCTGTATGTGCTCGCATCAGGATATGTAATTACAACGTATTTCACCATTAGGCACTAATGACAAAGTGCATGTTCATGGACATGCTGAAATCAACCCCAGAGTCAGTATTCAGTTTAGCCTCTGCCTCAGACCCAAAACCACTCTCTACATGGACAAAATGCTCTGCAGGAAACCCTGCTGAGACAGGACAGTGCACTGTGAATAAATCTCACCTTATTGATGTCCTAACACCCCTGCTGAGACAGAGATAAGCTGCCAGCAGAAATAATACGCTCTTTCCCTCACAGACTGCCCGTGTGTGTGTGTGTGTGTGTGTGTGTGTGTGTGTGTGTGTGTGTGTCAGGATATCCAGAGCTGACTGTGACTGTGCAGAGGACTCTCATCCAACCTCCTTTTTTCCTCGGAGTGACTCAGGGTTAAAAAGAAACAAACCTTTTCTCACACTTTCAGCCCATGTCTGTCTATCTTTCTGTACTTCTGAATCCAGCTAAATCTTGACATATTCTTTTGATGCTCTCTGACAGATTCCATTTTCTTTCAACACCAGTCGCTCATCTGCTGTCACCAACCATTTGATGAAGAGCAAAGATGGTAATTTGCTATTCATTATTAACAAATCACTGCGCTGTGAAAAGTGCCTTTATTTGCCTCAGCCTTGATAACAATTACAGTCATGTTGCATTTTAGCTGTGACTGCATTGTTTATTTGTTGATGGTGAAATTGAAAAGCAGATTTAATTTCACAGTCAATGAAAGGAGCTGGAATTTAAATCATTCCAAACCTAACTTCCCAGGTCACACACCATCTCTTCTCTCCTGGGCATTCACATGATAGTTAATATTGTTGAACGGATAATGATGGATAATGATCTGCTAATAACCCAAAACATCTCCTAATTAAAGAGTAACTTCATTTAGAAATAGAATTCACGTGTTTTCCTATTGTAATTTTTAGTTTGGTTCAGTGCTCCTTTTTATATTTGCCTAATTAAAGAAATAGTTTGATATTTGGGGAAATATTCTTATTCACCTAATCTTACTTATTCTGATGTTTGTCAACAGATATGAAGCTACAGCCAGCAGGCAACTAGCTTCTTAGTACAAAGATTTGAAGGAAACAAGGGGAAAAAAGCCAGCCTGGCTATGTCCAAACTTAAAAAACAATAACAAAATCCACCTTCCAGCACCCCGAATGTTCACCAATTAACATCATGTTATATTGAAAATAGTCTCAAAACATCACTGGCCATTTTACAGGGGGTTCTGTGCCAGACTATTTCTTTGCAGTAACTTTCTGGAGCCACTAGGCCTTCAACAGAGACCGATATATAAGCTGGAAGATTTCCCATGATGTAAAACTATTCCGTTAATGTCCTTCGATTCTGAAGGAAATTTTGTTTTGCTTATAACTGTTGAAAATGAAATGTATAAGCTGGAGCTCAAATTCACCAGCTTTTGCTTCTCATTTTTGAATGTTGCCAAATATCGGATGAACTCTAGAATTATAAACGTGTGCAAAATGTATTTTGGGTGCATATCTTTTAGTTTCCCAACATGGGCAATCTCAGAGGTTACTTATTTAGATCCAAAGATCACAATCAATTACCATTTGCACGTGGACAATACACATATATATGTATATGTATATACACACATATATATATATATATATATATGTATATGTATATATGTGTATGTGTGTGTGTTGATATACGCATCATGTATGTGAAGATGCACAGATTTTCTACATGCATGCAAACATACACTCCTGCATGTGTGCATGCATGTAGACATGTTTTTGCATTTGCTTTTCAGGAGCTCAGCTGACACTCTAGTTCATAAAATTAGATAATGCAATAAAATTAGCTTCAGCTTCTGAATTGCCATCATAAGAAGCAGTCGTGTGTGCAAGGGTTAAGAAGTGCAAAACCATTAAAAAAAAGAGTGAAGCAGGCCAGGAAAAGCACACTGTCTGCATTCCACCACACAAACACAGTCTTAAAAGCATTTCATGATTTTCTTTTTCCTATACTGTTCTGTTAATATATAATTATATACATCATATATTGAAATTGAAATTGCATTATTAAATATTTACAGATGTATCAAATTTCATTAGCGTGCAGCAGCAGGAGAGAATTACATCAATCTAATCGTTTAGGTTTGATGTATGTACTTCTAGCCGCATCATTATTTATAGTAGTATAAGAGAAAGTATTGTTTGATAAGGCATCGTGTACACACTGTGGCTATCAGCCAGTTACATGTTTTGTAACATCCATAATTCATTATGCAGTCATTGTCTAAGTTGTTGCAGAGAAGTGTCAGAGATTTACACTTTTCAGAAAACATGCATTATTGAAACACTGTGCCCCCCGTGGCTACCATCAACCATGTGATGAACAGGATAGGTAATTCTTGCTTTACTTGAATTATACTAGTTGCAACAATGATGCTGGTATTGTTTTCATCTAGTGTGTGTGAGTGTGTGAGTGGGTACACATACTGTGGCGTGAACTACTGCAGAGGCGGGTTTGAATACTTTGCTGGGCATTTATATGTCTGCAGCAAGATTCGGTTCCCCTCAACAGAGTCGCAACCGTGCAAAATGTACTCACGAAACTTTACAGCTGTGTAAGGGAGAAGAAAATTAAGGCTAAGTTCGCAAATGAGTGTGGTATAACTTTGATTGAGATGATGATAAACTGGAATAATGATTTTGACAAGAGGTCCCAGACCCAGGACAATTATGCTATTGTATGTGTATTGGGTGTGTTTAATGTGTGTAATAACAACAGAGTGTAAAATGTAATTTTCCCTTGCAGGGAATAAAGTATACATTATCATTATCATTAGTACATCATTGGCTAACGGAGCCACCAGCATTCCCTAAAAAACGAAATCCTTATCATGGCAGCTGTCTGGATAAATTATAATCTGGGGAAATTGAGTTTTTGACACTCTCAGAGACAGTATTTTAACAGTGGACATCCAGACACTCACACCTGAGCTCCTGTGTACAACCATAGCATTAACACTGTTGGCTACTACCTTGTAATTAAGAGGTAGCATGTTTAGATGTCATGCTCATGACATGACATGACATCAAGCATGTCAAATGCCCTTTTTTTCACGTCCAACAAACCTCTGAGCCCTGTGTGTTTCACTCAGAAATAGCCTTTTTAAGTAGGGATGGGACTCGTCTAAACCAGTAACTATCAGCAATGATTATCTCCTATCAGTCCCAGAGGTTTTCTTTGACCCGTTGTAATTTTCTTGTTTTCTTTTACTTTTGAAGGTCATTTTGGATGAACATTGGCAGCTTTTAGTTGCACAGTACATAGGTAAAGCTGACTTGATTTCTGAAATACAAATGTAAAAGTCAGATTTGACTTTAAGTAGATTGAATGACATAACCTATCTTTGCTGTGGGTAATTGTAGGCCATATTTTACAATACATTGTTGTCCATCTTCTTCCCAATATGTGCTTTGACACGGGACTATTCAACATTGTAAATAGCATAGCAACAGCTCTCCCGCAACAATGCATTTTTACATAGTACTTCACTCTCTCAACAAGTTCAGCAGAGAAGGCATGAGGAGACGAAGCTTCTTGTTATATAATTAAACAAGCTGACACCCGTCTTTTCTTTGCATTCTGCATTGCCCATCATTACCGAGCTCCTCTCTTGGTATGTTTTAGGAAAACTTGCCAGAACCCACAGTCAAGTATGTTGGGCCTTAAGCTTGAATTTAAGTAAAATGTACCCAAAGCTGTAAGTAGAGTATCATGGATGATAGCGGATAAGGTTGGAATTTTCTCGAATTTAAGCAACCTGCTGATTCTGCATTTGTTCCTCATCACTATTCAGCTCTTGAGCTACTTCCCCTGCTATCTGAGATGGGAAAAAGCTAAACTGGTGACTTAATTATACGCCCTGTAATCTGAGAACGGAGGGTACAAAGTCACTGGATTTCAGTTAGCAGACACACAGTTTATTGACTAAAAATAGGCCCAGCTGTGGCTCACTCTATAAAATATCAGCAATGTGCACTTTGTGCATATGTTGAAGGATGACAGACATAATGCAAATGTTCTGCAATGGCAGATAATGTGTTTGTTTGCTTAATTTAAAACGAATGAATGACACGACTCAAAAGCCTTTTTCAAAAGACCTTTAAATCCTAAATTGACACATAACTCCCATGTGCTCTTGTAACGGCCATGTGCAAAGAGAGGACATAATAAACCATAAGCAAAGCAATCAAACACAATTCATCTGCTTTTCTATTCCAAATTATCTTGGTGTGTGCTTCCACCTGGTGGTCAGACCACCGCTACAGTAGGCTGTTATTCTGTCTGCGGTCACACTTTGTTGTTGCAGCGAATTAGGCAGACTGCAGTGTGACACTACCCAGATAGGACACAGATGTGTTCTTTGCTTAACCACAAGTTGTGTGGGCAGGATATTGTATTGTGTTATTTATGGTAAATAGGACTTATAATAAGTCCAATTATGTTCTACTAATGTCAACATGTAACCATTTAGGGAAAACTCTGAAATGTACACTTGTTTAAAAAGTATATCAGAATTCTTGAAGGCAGAACAATTATCAATCAAGGCGCCAATTAAATTAAATAAGCAGCAGAACGACATTAGACTCTGATTTGCCTGTTTTTTTGGCATGCAATGGTTCTCAGGGCTGGATCCGAATATTCGTTCGATGGGTCCGATTTTTAATGTTGGGATTCGAATATTCAAGTTAGTTTCTTAAAACTTGCATGCAGGCTGTCATTCACTGTGGTATTTTGTCGCCCGCTAGCCGCTGGCTAATTAATGCATGACTATGTTGTCTGTCTCCATTTCTATGTTGTCCAAAGTTTTTAACACTACCAAGGTAACAAAACAAAAAACGAAACCCAAGCACCGAACTGCCCAACAGTGTGTGTAACAGGTGACTATGACCTGCAATTGCAAAGCAATTTTCTTTTGTCTCCCTTTAAAAAAAAAGCTGCGTTCAAGTACTGTTGGGAATGTTGGATTCCCCCTCCGCGACCGAAACTTTGAATATTCGCTGTTGAAAAGCAACGAAGTTTCGAAGCTCAAAAAAAATGTATTGGGTACAGCCCTAGTTCTCACTGTACCCGTTTTCTCAGAAGACTAGGCTTCGATACTGTGCGAGGTGTTTGCTGCCACCTTGACCTGTACTACAGGATGTTTGTATGTCCACATAGTACTGTGCCAGAAATAGCCTCCTGTATTTTTCTGGGAAGCAGACCTATAAGATACTGATGGAAGGAGCCCATGAGCAGGGAGCATACTGTACAGTACCTGCAGCACGGATGCAGCCACTGTTTATCCTGTAAACTCATCATGCAGATGGCATCATGTCACAAAGTCACCAGGGACCATTTCTATTAAATAATCATTTCTGATATTATATAGATTTTCTTAGAAATATCTCATAATAAAACTAGAACAAATGTTTTGTCTTCTCTTGTCAGATTATTGAGTGCATCACCGTGAACCATCTTTGTTCAGAGCTGATGATGATGCACCTACTTTAATAGAAACCGGCACATGAATAAAAGACATTTTAGATTATTTAGTAATACTAGCAGGTCCAGTATTAGTGAATTAATAAAACAATATTTATCCGAGCTGCCTGTCTAGCATGTGCTTTTTATAAAATGTACTTATGTGCCGAGGTTTAACTGGATTTAAGGGCCGCAGTAAAATCATATTGTATCTTCCATCACAGCAATTACTCCCCTTTTGTTTGTTAAAATCTACACTATTAGCTAGGCTGTTTGTTTAGTTTCATTTTCATCTGAATGAAACCAAATCAAAGCATGAGGTCAAATTATCCAAATAGCTAGCAATAGTTTATTTACTGATGTGATGCCTTGTCATCTGCCATTACATGGTTTCTATAAATTGCACCTTAATGTGATGCTATTGAAAAACAAATGCTATGAGATGAGATGTAACCAACATGATTAAAAAGTAAACATTGGCCTTTTAATTCTTCCAAAACAGAATAACAGAAATATGATAAAAACTGTCTTCAGAATAACTGAAGCGAGCATGAATTAAAAAGATACACTTTATTTGAAACCAGCAGGGGACATTTTTGTACAAAAATACACAACTGTTACATGGGTGTTTTGTGTTGAGAATTGTTCATCTTTCTCCTGCTGCTTACACCACTGATGCTCCTTTGCATGCAGCACCAACATGGAACCATTTTCTTGTTCAGACATAATTTCACCAAGTAAAAATAACAAATCCAAAAAGCAATGTCATTTGCCAGAGGGAAGAATGTTGGATCCTAAATTCTTGAGGCTAGACAAAAATGACAGATCCATTCTCATAAATATCAGGAAGAATGGTGAAGGTGGGATGTTATTGAAGCACAGTTGAATTTGTCTTTGACTTCATTCTTTACTTGGACTTGGTTTCTTCTTTTCCCCCTTCATTCGCCTTTTTCTGCTTCTGTTGCATTATCTCAGCGTCCCTTGGGAGAGAGGGACATTTAAAGAGAAAATAGACTTTGTACTCTTCTGTAGCACACACCTGTGTAAAGCACCCAACATTATGTTATGTCCCCTTTTTAAAGCCCCCATGACATCACTATCTTAACCGCAATGGTCTCTCCGGCTTGCATAGCTTTATTTTTTTATTCTTTGTTTAGCTGCCGCCTGAGGTTCCGCTGGATGTCCCTCACCTTCCGCTTTCTTTGTGTTGGCATTCTGAACGCCAGTCGATTTATGAGGACTATGGTTAACTGCTCCTAAGGATCTTTGCAGGGTAAAGCCAGACAGCCAGCTAGTCTGTCTATTCCAAGTTCTCTTTTTTTGCGCGACTAAAACAACTTTCAAACGTACAAGTTTCACCAAAACAAGTTGTTTCATGAGGCTATTACGCAGAGGCACCGTTGCTCCGTCCGGTGCTTAGCGCCACCCAAGACGACTGTGATTCAATTTAAAGAAATGCCAACACATCAGAGCACGTTATTGGTCTTATCCCGGAATGCTGTGTGGAGTAGCCAGAACTTTCTCCGCAGTGATGCGGAGGACGCTCTGGCAAAGCTGGACTAACACCATGCTGACAGAGCGGGAATTAGCAGTCAACTTATCTCAGCTAGCAGTTGCAGGGAAAACTATTGCTCCAGTAAGCAAAACCAAGCTTGTGATTTCAAGAATTCCTATAAATAAAAAAAAAGCACAACTGTCTTGATTAGCCAGGAGTGAAGTAGTCCACAGAGTCCTTTCACCATTCAAGTCATGCTAAAACACTTTGTTATGGTGCTGCAATGATCCCCTGCTCATGTGTTTGTGTGCATCCCAATTCTTTGATCTCATGCAGACCAATGCCTACCTCTGCTTCCGAGCAGCAGCAGAGAGCCCATCATCGCCTCTCTTCCCTTTACCATGTTCATTGTTTTTTTTGGCATTCTTCGCGCGTGCAAGCTCGCGTTGGTTTCCTCCTGCATTTCAGACAAAAAAAAAACACTTAAATGAGCAACAAAGCAGGTAACGTTAGCTTACCCCTTACAACACCTCTATTAGGGTTCGTTGACACTAGATCAGTCAGTCTGGCGAATCTGCAGGGTTGAGCGGTGGTGGGAGTGTTACCTAAATGGCCCGTGTGTGTCCTATTGTGTTATTTAACCCCCAATGTAGCACACATTTAGACTTTATATTGCACTACTATTGTTCTGTGTCAGATCATTTTAATATTGGAAAGAGAGTTTTATTCTCATATAAGAAGAGCTAGTCCTCTTCTCAGTACCAAAAGTAAAAAGATCTGTTGTGAATTACCTGATTTGCACTCTGTAGGGAGAACAAATTAAAAAAAAACTGTGGCAGTGACAGAGACAGTGATGTTTACCATTTACTGTACGGAACTCGAACAACCAAACGGACTAACAAGTCTGATCGCCGATTTTAAGATTGACCACTGCAAGATGATGTTGAGTTGCGTTTCCCCAAAAGTTGAATCTTTTCGCCGCAGGACGCTGCGGTTTTTTCCGGCAGCCCCCTTTGCGGGCTCGTCTCCGCAGCCTAAACGCACCCTAACGTTACACTGACTACCAGCCAGCTGCAGGCTATGTGAATGTAGCTTTTTACAAACACCACAAAACAACATCACAAGAATCAGGGAGCATTAACAACTTAAGGCCTTTTTAATGTCTACAAGTAATAATTTAAAGTGGCAGACACTTTCATATTAATTACGAGCGTATGATGGTACCAGTAAAAAAATCGAGCATCAAAAAGCAGCCGACGTGGCAGAGAGGAGCTTCGGAGCAGTTTCATGCCAGAACAACAGCGCAGAAGCAGGACAGCGTCTTCCATCGTACCAGTGAGGTAATAATAGATACAGAACAAAGGCCGAGCCACGTTTAAGAAAATACATGACATTCGGTCTGCTGCGAGCCTAGTTAATAGTCATATTGTGTTTTCTCTCTACAAACTATTGCTTCACAGTATGCCATAGCTCCGACTAACAGCTGGAAAATAAACAACCCATTGATCCTTTCGATGTTGACAGACTCATATAATGTAACGTTAACACGCGACAACTTGACACTCTGTAGCATATGCCCGTCTACTCAATTTAAAACTACAAATACAGCACATTAACTGGTGTGCGTTGGTTATAAACCAAAATGACAATAATGGCACGATCTCCGTGAAATTATTTTATGTGCTTTTCAGCAAATAGTCGGAGACCAGTTCGGGGTTGGCCAAGGCTAACGAGCGGCTAAAAACAACGAGCACAGACTACATGCAATCCAATAAAGTACACGGATGCCTTACAGTCAAAATATATGTCGATACCCACTGGTCATTTTAGTAATCGCCGCTTCTTTCACCCGAAATCCAAATAGTTCAGCTCAGCCAAAGGGCCGTTCGTCCCTTCTCGTCTCTCTCCAGTCGCTGTTTCTTCTGCTTTCGTTGCGCCTCTGTGGCTTCCAAATATGCGCGAGACTTCCGCGCGAGAGAACTAGAACATTCCGTCTCTCTGCCAGATTGCACTGCGCGTGCGCTAGGCAATCGTCAATTTAAAATTACAAAATAGAAGAAGAGCAGGCATACCACATTCTTTTTTAAAAGGAAATGCGTACGCTAAAAAAGAATTAACTGTTACATAACTAGGCTACGTAATATTAGCCTACTACTATTGTTTATTTTTTATTTTTACCCAAATAGTCTGGTATTTAGAATAAATACATATTGCATAGGCCTACTTCCAAACTGCAGGTCAAGCTGCGGGTTAATTTAAGAACTAAAAGCTATTAGCTATTTTAATAATAAAAAATATTATGCCATGGAATAAAATAAAGACGATAACTGCTGTGAAAGTTTTCTTAGTTTGTAGTGTTTGGTGTTGCATGGCTCCTGCAATTGCACAGAGAAGGTTTGTCAAACGTTGTCATAAACCTAAATAGTCCAAGGCTTTACTTGAAGGACATGGAGCCTGGCACTGTCCTAGAGGGACTTTTTTCTCCTCTAGCTTCCGTCATCCTCGGCCAACACCATCATCGGGCACATAATGATCAGAGGACTACAGCTCTTTGTATACTTTGCATCCAGTGTAAAAATTTACTTCATATTGCACTTTGTAGTACCTACAATGTCGATGGGAGTCTCTTCATTGGCTACATTTGCCATGCTTTTTCTAACATTTATAATGCAGATTCAATAAGCTAAATTCAATAAAACATTAACTTCAACCACAACCCAACTACCTCCTTTGAAGCTTACTACAAAAGAGCCAGCAGATGGCAGACTAAGCTCAAGTATATTTAAAGTGAAGGCACTGAGACATCTACATTGCCAAGCTTGACACCAAGGCTACCATTCATTTCAAAAGTATAATTAAAGAGTTAGTTGATGAAAGTATCAACAACCTAAATAGATTACATGTGAAATACGTATGTTCCAGTGTTGTGTATTACACCAGCTTGGAATCATAATAATAATAATAATAATACTAATTTGACAAGAACTGCTCTTTTTGTGGTTTGGAAGTCTAAACAATTACATTTATGATTTATTTAGCACCATCATCATAATCAATAAAAATAACATAAGTTTGTATAAGTACAAGTTTAACATTGTGATCTTATCACCACAGCATGATTCCACTGATAATATTGAATTACTGCCCAGGGTTAAAGTGTGAAATGGAATTCTGTTGTGTGTTAAGAACCACATGATGTTTTTCCTTGCAGTTTTTGTAGGGTGATTTTATGGACTGTCTGGCAATTAAATAAGTGAGATGACTGAGTCATGTCTGCCCAAAACTGAACCACAGACACTGCAACTTTGAATTGAAAACAGCTTACTGTATGCCACTAAACCTGCATGTGCCCAATGCACTATAGGTCATGCCAAAGTCAAAAAACTGCAACAGGAGTATTTTTCAGAGTTAGCACATCTGTTTCTAAATATCTTCAGCTATATTTAGTTTTTCTACAACATGACGCCGAAGTTTGAAAACAAGATAATTTTTACCAAAAAGGGATCAGGTGTAGCAAAAAATGTAAAAAAAATTGTATGTTTTAAAGAATAACTGGAATCATAGGTTCACATTTGTTAAGATCATAACAACTATACAGTTTGCACATTGCATCTGGAATATAAATCTTAAAATGTGTTTATAAAGGCCTAAAGGTTAGAGAAGAGAGCTTCTGACCGGAGGTTGTTGGTTTAATCCACACAACAGGATCAAATCTGGGTGGGAAAAAGAGCAGCGCTTGTCCCTCCCTAATTACCAACACTGAGGTGCCCTTGAGCAAGGCCCTTACCCTCCATCCGCTCCTGTGGAGCTGCTCGGTGGCCAGCAGATCAGACTATGGGGAATGTGTGTAACTGTGTGAATATGATAAGGGGCATTCCTGCAAAAAAGAGGCTGCCTCCCAGTAAACCACCCCTGAATAAATGAATGATATAAT
>NC_048407.1:25755769-25823829 GCF_013103735.1 Etheostoma cragini
ATGAAATATACTGTATATCATGTTATTCCTTTTTTGTGAATCTAAGAAAAAAAATCAGCCAACGTAATTGAGTGGTACAAAGCGATGGCTTTTTCATGCCACTAGCGTGCTGGAGCATGAAGACTTTAACAGGGTGTAGAACATCATGTCGAACACTGTGGTCAGTTTATTGGGATGCTGGCGACACGGGACAGCCCAGGATGTCTGCCTCTGACTTGTTTTCTCCACAGCTGCTTTCAGTGACAGCATCCTGCTTATAGCAAACTATTTATGTCTTCCAGTGCAATTATCACCAGCTGGTAATTTTTAAAATGTTGACTCTTTCTGCTTTTAAAAACCCTTTTAAATGTTAATGCTGTCCTTGTGTGACTGTTGCTGCTAAGTTGCCAGTCGTGTCTGCAATTTATTCAAATGGAGACGATGGGGAGGAAAAATCTTTGTTTTTTCATTCATTTCATATTAAATTTAACAGGGGGATTTTATATTAACAGAGTCCTTCCACTGTCGTTACCTCCAGCACTTATCCATACTGACTACTTTGTTCCAGAAAACCTTTCACATGCTGACATGCAAGTAAGTTATTCAGTTTGGGCCTGCATGTTTGTCTATTAAGTATGTGTTAATTGCATGTGGGATAATTATGTTAAAGTACTGAGGCAAAAGCAGGGGGATTTGCTGTTTTAGGGGTTGTTGTGTTTTGTATTTGGACAGGTTGATTTTTTTTTATTCAGTCCAAATAGGTGATATATGAAATCATGGAGTTGTCGAGTGCATATGATGTGAGGAAAGGACAACCATAATTAATTCCTCTCCTAATATTTGATCTGCACCATCTTCCTGCATTGGCTACACTGCCTGTTACTGTTACTGTTACTACGCTGATCATGAAGCGGTGGAGGCACTGATGTGTTTCAGTATGAACTTAGTCTGACAAGCTGGACGTATGGTGCATTCCTCTCTGTCTCATTTCACCGCTGTCATCCATCACGCTGCCAGAGTCCTGCCAGCTGTCATGATTGATTGATGGGACTTGCTTATCCTGTCTTCTGCATTGCCTTAATGTCCCTTGTGTCCTGATTGTTGGAGCTAATTTTGACATGCTCCTGTGAAATAATTATGTTGTCCATGCGTTATTGCAAACTTCTGTACATGTATGTTTCTTCTCTACTGAGAAGCACTATTTTCTGGCCATTGGAACTTGAAAACTGAAAGGTTCCCCTTATAATGTAAATACATGTATAGGTTTTGTGATGCATTATTCAGTGCCTTTTTCTGACCAAGCTAAAGTTTTAGTTTTCTAAATTATTATGGATTTTTTTCAAAGCTAGTCTTTTTGGGCATTTTAAGCCTTTATTTTACAGTACAGCTGAATATGTGACCGTGGGAGAGAGAGGGGGACTGACATGCAGCAAATGGCCTTTATACATGGGGTGCACGCCGAACCAGGTGAGCTATCCAGGCACCCCAAAATTATTATGGATTTTTACTTAGTTCTCAGAATTTAGATTTCTGTACACATTTTGTCTTTGAGCATTGATTATGTTACACATGAGCATTTCCTTTAACATTTTAATATACGATGCAATGTAGATACCTCAAAATATACAGTTTATATTCTGTATAGCGAAATACTGTAGTTGAATGTGAACATACTAGATAGAAAAATACCAAGCGTCCAAAGTGTTCAGCCATACTATTGACTCTGTAAAGCATGTACTTTACAACAATGGTTTGAGCTAAATAACATCAGCAGGCTAAAATTCTCTACTACGGCCTACCATGTTTACCATCTTAGTTTAGAATGTTAGACTGCTCACAATTACTAATTTTGGCTGAGGTTAAAGGAAGTGTCAATAGTATTGCAGGAATTGGTCCCTAAACCAAAATATTGAACAGAGTAAAATTGACCTGGTAATGGCAACAGATAGAAAGTCAGGGATTAACAAAGTAAAATTCATTCTGAGAGACTTTATTGCAATCCATTCAGTAGTTATTTATATACAATATTTCATTCTGGACCTAAATGGTGGACTGATTGAATAACATTGCCATCTTAGTGCCACACAGGGCTAGCATGGCTAAAAGTAAGTAACAGTGCTGATGGATATTGTTTCAACTTTAACCACAAAAAAAGGAAGTTATTGTTTGGTTGTTGCTGTAAGTCTTTGATTAAACTAGTACAACTAAAAAGAGTTTGTATGATGTCTAGCCAAAGGACTATCCAGGGTTGTTCGTTTTTTAGAGTTTAACATTAAGACTAAACACAAACTGTTGATCATTGTATAGTTCAGAGTTGTCAGATTGCAGGCAAAGGTCCGTTATTTTGCTCGGGTCTGTAGATACGCACGTATATCACCTAATGACGAAATAAAAACCAATTCAGACTTTAGTCACCGCAAAGACATTTTCAAACCCACTCTTTCTTGAGGTCAGAACAAAAAATTAGTTGTTATAAATGCAGCTCATGGCTAACACCCTTTATATTATGCAATGCAATGATTCATTTCACCTGTGCCTTTGTCTTCCTCGTCACTGAACATAAAGCTTTCAATAATAAACAATGTTTACATTGTGGAAAAGCACAGTGGGTTAATGGGTTTCCCTGTTGGGGGAGATAGAGACGTTTGTTTGCATGTTGGCTGCTCTGACGAAATGAGGGATATTCTTGACAAGATAGCCATATGCTGATGTGTAGGTCCACAGCCTGAAGGGAAGTAGTTGTTGATTACATAGAATAATCTTTGATCAACAGTTTGATTTTGTGATCTACTTTTTTAGGCTTTTAAATAACTCGAGATACAGTCCTTTTTATTGTTCTCGATATGGCTGTATCCACTAACTGAAACATCCCATTAAAATATTCATTTGAACAATAAAAGTCTGGTGAGTCAGAAACACAAGGACGTTATAGTGTCCACCTGTTTCTTGCACTGATTAAAAAGGGAGGTGGAGGAGGTTTTGCTGTTTCAAGCCAGACAAAATGACCTTCTCCTATTCTTCCAAGGTACTTTTACTCCCTTTCACATTATATAGAGTCCATTTCAGTAGACCCATGGTTTTGCTTTTATCTGATGTCTAGCAACCTTGCCTGAGGGGAAGTTGATCAAAAGTTATTTGGGAACAAAATAAAAGTGTGTCAAGGTCATTTCTCCTGGAGTGCGGGTGTTGCACTGACCCTCTGCTGTGGAAACACTGAGCACAAACCAGCATAGGTTGAGATTAGACTGGGTTGAATTTCACTGAAAAGACTATGGATGTAACTTGCTGTAAAAATAGAAAACAAATCAGGTGCATAAAAACAAAGGCAAAATGTGAAAAAAGGTTGCAGCAAAAAACCAAAGAGTCTCACACTTGAATTGAGCCCAAATGTGCATTACACTGATCTGTCAGTTTGAAAGTGTTTGGCCTAGTTGCAACACAAGAATCAAAAATATTATAAATGAAGATTCAGATGTTTGGATTCACAATGAGTGTTACCCATTTATTCCACTGTGTGAATTAGAACTGCCACAAACACAATGCCTGTGATTGGAGCTATGACACCAAGTGAACATTGTGAGATTAGCAGGAAAAGGATAACCAATTGAATTTGATCTGCTGATTTAAAAACCGTCTATCCTCATGTAAATGTCAGATTTTTACACAGCTACATTGCAGTGTGCAGCTAAACCTGACAACCTGTCCTCCGATACAGCTTAATTTAATGTTCTTTCACATGGCGCGGAACAAAAGCCTTCATCCGAGGAGAAAATGATGGCTTCATTTTTCTACATTTATAGCAGACTTTTTCTTTGTTTCCATCTTGGTTTAAGTCTGATAACCTGCCTTTAACAGCAGCAGATGAAGTAGTGGGCTAAATCAACTGTAAATGCAAAAGGATGTTTTTAGAAGTCCTTAACATTGCTGCTTTGATTCTGTACAACATTTAAAGCATTTGACTAAAAAGAACAAAGCCTACAGACAAATCCATAATGCTGTTTTATAGATTTCCATTGCCCACTTTGTCAAAATGGGCTTATGTCAAGACTGGCCTCATTGCAATATTATAATGAAATCACAACATTGTCCAGATGATGTGTTTTCGATTGGTTGCCAAGGAAACAGCCATTTCTCTGCTAATGCACGAGGTACAGAATATAGGGAAGACTGGATAACAGTGGTGTGCTGGATCATACCAAGTGCCTCTTACAAGGTTGCCTGGTCCAACATCAAATTGATTTGGGAAATGGAATAATTGCTACAGTGAACACAAATGTAGACACACACAAACATCCTTTACTGTCAAAATATTTTATCTATACAAACATATTTACTTATTGTTTGTTTATTTTTTGCAACTAATTTATAATAATGGACATCTGTTACATGCAAGTCATTGCCAAATCAGTGGCTACAAAGCTAATATAAAGGTAATTATACCTATCAGTTCTACAAAACTCTCTGTATTTCTCAGTGTATGTTTACAAAATGGTGGAGTTCGGCAACATTCACATGCAGAAAGGACAACAGCAGCGTTCCGTTTTGGAGACAAAGAGGATATACAAATTACATGATAATTACCTCTTCTAACATGCTGTTTTTAATCCTCCTTGTCTTTCTTGATTTGACAATTAAACACTACTAGCAACTGCGTGGAGGGACACTGTTGTTGTTATTACTTAGAACTCCTCATGGGGCAATGGAAACTAAGCACTATAGCTTTACGATGTCTTTGTCGTCATTTCTGACTCTTTGTCCTCCTGATGTTGTAATAGCTCACCACTGTCTCCTGGCTGACTCATATTAGTTGGTTCCAGCTACAGACAATGTGACTGACGGCTTCCCACTCTGCATGTAAAGGTCTAGAGAATTTTTAGATAACTGTGAAATCTAGAGGACGAGCAGTGACAACTCGCTGAAAATACTGTGTATGCATGACATGTTACTGATTCCACTGAGCTCATAAGTGTGTCCCTTACAATACATGTTTATGGCTGACACACTGTTGCAACACATACTAGAAGAATGTGATGTGACCGAATATAAACAGACGTGACAAAACGTGTTGCTACAAAAGCAGTGCAACCTGTGAGGTGTGGCAGTGGCTTTACTGGGCAACTCAAATTAGACAAATAATTTGTGGGACAAATCATTATTTACTGGAGTTCTTATGGATTTTCTTTGGATGTAACTGTTACCTGGTCAGTCCACTACTTTGGTTCAACTGAAATATCTCAACAATCGTTGGATCAATTATCAGTGAATCTTGTACAGACATTCATGGTCCCCAGATGAAAAACCTTTTCTGATTGGGATGTTCCCCTGACTTTTCCTATTACACCACCATGAGTCTTGGATGAAAGGGCATGCTTTGCCATTGAGAACGAGCTAGCATGCTAGCCCGTTCTCAATGGCAAAACACTGCTACAACACACACTAGTTCACCATAATCTACAAAAGAACTACTTACATGTCCCTGTTCTACAGGTATTCCACAAGTGCACCTTTGTTTAGAAGAAGTCTCCCAGCTAATCCTGCCTTGTGCTGACCAAAGTTGTAAAAAAGTTATCTAGCTGATGTGATCTTATGGTGCATGTGCAACTCCCAACAAAGAGAGTATAGAAGTGAGATGTCTCACTTTGTCAATGTCTCACAAAGATCCAAACACACAAGGTAAAAAGAGGAGCTGCAGCAATGTGCAGTACAAAAAACATGGTGTTTTTTGAAAATGAATCCATACAAACCTATTATGGTACAAACTCAAATTACAATTATGAACTTTAAAATGAGCATTATATGGGCACTTTTACTCTAATCCCTTTCTCTGTCTGTATTACAACCTGTGATTGATGTAAAGAAAATCATGCAGACAATAAAAGGAAAGTATCTTCTGTTGATCTCTGCGCAAAACATAAATAAAAATGTACAGCATGAACTTAACAGTGTTCCCAAAAGAGCGAGACTAAAAGTAGCATCCCATATGTGGGAGTCTTCTCCATGGTAACTTGCTTTTACCAGGACTCAGTTAGCTGAGTGGCAGGACACAAGGGAACCCATACCCATCCTGAGAGAGGACTCCTGAGACCACAGCACAGGGAAATGAGCGCAGTAGACTGGTTCTGTACAGTGAAGCCCTTTATAGTTAGGTCTGAGGAGTAACAAATATACACAGTGCTTTTTTCCCTGAGAGGACTCGTGGAGACAAATATTATGAGACGTAGCTTTCTCCTTTTGTCATGCTCCTGCTCCCAGGGCTCTTCAGCTATAAAAGTGTGTATAATGTTGACTGTGAACTATAATCTTCAAACTGTCAACGCAACACTCCCATATTATCACCTTTGCGTTGATATGGTAAACTCAAAATCATCATTTATTTTGAGTCCTTTTTGTGTCCTTCTCATGTATGAAATATTAATCTAATACAATAGAATTGTGTCAAGACATGTCTCTTTAAGCTGGAAATCCTGACGTTAGCTGAACTGATGCCAATTTGAAATTGCAACTCAGATGCAAAACAAGTTGACCTTATCTGCTTCTGCTCATTTGTGTCCCAGACTGACTGGAAGAAAAAGTTGTCCCTGGGCAGGTTAACGTGTGCTCCATCCAGGCTTACAAATTCATCAAACCCCTTTAGCAGACAGTCACCTGCCGCCATAATGAAGTTGTGCTACATGATGTCCTTTGTGCTTTGTGGGAAATTAGCTTATTATCAGCAGCAGGACTAGGACTTTCAGGACTTGTTTTGTACATTTTTCAAGATTCAGTGGTAATAATCCACAACCAAAATGACATGAATAAGAGGCTAAAATGTCCCTTTTCATTCTCTGTCTAGTTAATATTTTACACATTCAGTCTATTCTTTTTTACTCTCCCTCTCTCTCACTCTTTTACAGTGTGTCGTGTATCTGTGGTAATATGAAGGCACCTGCCCTAAATAAGATGACGTCTGTGGCCTCAGACCCTAAAGAGCTTTGTGAAAACTAAAGTGGGCTGAATGACTGTAGCCTTCTTCCCAACCCCCACTCCACAAATCTCGGGGTTGGAGACAGCTCCAATCCTCCACCTGAACAACATTTACAAAATGAGTTGTATTAAACTGCGGGACAAGACACTGTGCAACTCTTTTGTATGATTCTAGTCCTTTGACTTTCAAGTGTGATTACCTGGATGTAATATATAATACAGCTCTTGACAAGGCGGTGACTTTAATCAAGCTTCAAAGGGAATGGAATCATGTGACGGACACGCACACACACACACACACACACACACACACAGACATACACACACACACACACACAAAGAACAAACTGATGTTTTTTCTTATTCTTAAAAACACAGACGTGTGAGTCAGTCAGAAGGCTTTGCACAGAAGTTGTACGTATTGGCAGCGTGCTTACACACTAAACTAAGATGGGGACAATGGAATACATTACCTACTAGACATCTGCATGTTAGCATTGTCATTCTTAGCAAGCTAACGTTAGCATTTAGAGTACAGCCAAGGCATGTGCGAAGTAGAATCAACTGTGGCTCGGTCCTTTCCTGATCAGAATCAGAATGAGAATCGCTTTATTGCATCAGCAGTCACACAGGAATTTGACATGGCAATCAGTAACACAGAAGCTCAACAAACAAAAAGTATATGCGTATAGCTGCATAAAGCATCCTTAAAACAATGAAACATATAAAATAGTCCAAAGATAAAATAGTGACGGGGGAGGGGGAGAGGGACAGTGGATCAGCTATTCAGGAGGGATATGACTCTTGGGAAAAAGCTATTGAGGTGGCGTGAGGTCCTTGTCCTCATTGAACTGTACCTTCTTCCCGAGGGAAGCTTCCTAATAACACTTGCTGGATGTGACTGATCAGCAGCAATCCAAGATTGAATCAGTTCATCATTCATTTGAGACAATAAAACCCCAAAAATGATATTGCAGAATGTTATAGTCTACATCCTATTTGGATTTTAAATACGATTAGATATGTCAGAGTGTAAAGGTTTTGTCACTACATTACCCTGCTCTGTCAAAACATGGTTTCAAAGACACAGCCCCTTCCTGGTCCCTTCCATTATATAAATGCTTCAGTAGTCTGGTGTCTGACTTTTATTGGATCACTCTGTCACTGTGCCACTGTGGTTATGGGAAATCGTATCCTGCTCACAATTACCCAATCATGATACAGTGGCAGGCGCCATTCATTGTTTTCTATTGTGTGGCAGAGAGCTGGTTATGCCATACCAGCATATTTAAACTTGTAATCTAAAATTGAAATTGTCCAATTGTGCCAATTATGCTGTAAAGACAGAGACATCAACAGTCTCGCCACCTCTGAGATTTTGCTGTAAGCAAAGTGTGGTTGGTACATTGTTTGAACTCAAGGAAGTAAACAGAAACAGAGGATATGGAAGGGTAGACATTGAGAATCCTAATATATCTGTTTCATGACCATTGTTCAAACCGAACAATTAATACTTGGAGGAACAAAAGCTCTGCAGAACGCTGATGTTGTGACGATGTTTTCCTACACAGAGCAGCTCTTGTTTGACTGCTGTCTCTTTTCATGCGTGAAATGATCAATCACACCTGTACAGTCACAGTAAAAGTGGTGGCTGTAAAAGTCCTGTGATCTCAATAAAAACACCAAACACCTGGGTCTGCTTAGCAACGAGTGTATGCATGTGTGCAAGTGATGGCACACACACAGAGGAACACACACACACACACACACACACACACACACACACACACAAGCACACAAACACACACACATTCAGAGGGAATGAAAAGATGAATTTAAAGTCTGATTGTGTTTCTTGGTGGGAAAGTTTGCACCCACCTTCACTTTGAAGACAGTGAAAACAAATGTGCAAATCTCAGCTGTGAACATAATCCATAGACTTTGCTAAGTAAACCTGCAGCCTTTGTCCTTCGACCCAAGTTGAAGAAAAATGAAATGAATTTATGTTATGCTTAACAGAGCAAAAGATAAGCTTTCAACACATTCCTTAAAGGAGTATTTTGACATTTTGGGAATCATGCTTAGTGTCTTTCCTACCCAGAGTTAGCTGAGAGGATTGATATCACTTTTGGTAGCCTAAACTACAGTAAATATAATGCTGGAGCAAGGCGCTAGTTAACTTAGCTTAGCATGGAGACAGGAAATGGGAATATAGTTGTTTTTACACTTTGGTTCTTGTTCTTTTTAGAGCCAGGCTAGCTATTTCCCTGTCCCCAGTCTTTATGCTAAGCTAAGCTAACCTGCTGCTCACTCCAGCTTTATATTTACCGCATGTATCAGTTTTCTCATATATAACTCAAACTAAGAAAGTAAATATTAAAAGTGAATATTAAAAAAATATTTTCCAGAATGTAAGACAATGAATATTGATTGACTTCATTCTTCCCCTGTGTTTGTTCTGTGGGCTTTACAGATCGCACAGGAAAAAAAAAAAACTGAACAACTTTATGTGACACATGGAGAGGTCTTTGGGCTAGTCTACTGCCAACATGACTCGCAAGTAACACACAGCTTTGAAATTCCTCCACCTCTGAAACACAGATGCCTTGAGTGTAGCTTTGCAACAATGTTAGGATTCTTCACAGATTTTTGCTCCCAGGTTTTCTCATACAAATTTGAATGTTGACCAGTTGACAATGATGTATAATTCTTTTTTTGAATCTTAAAACCAACATTTCACTTTGGTTTTTACCTGTGAGGGCACATTCCTGTGGAGGGGCTCATGAAGAGTCAACTAACAGTGTAAGCTAGTCTTATGACTCGTGGCTAATGATCAGTTCATGGAAACGTGAAAAATCACTTTAATATATGATGTACACTGCAGAAATACAACAAAACAAACTGATATATCTTTAAAAAATGCTGAATGAAACGTGTTTTGTACGCACATCTTTTGAAGTATCACTACGAATACACAGTAATATAATCTATAATTCAGATCATGCTCATTGCAAACATCACAAGTGCTGCTGGGAGACATCAATTACCTGTAACTGATCTCTATTACAGCTCAGCCAGCATTGAGTTCTCACAGTAGGCCCTTTTTAACAAACAAGAACAAGCCAAAGTGTCTAAAGAGCGGTCTGATCTTATGAAAGAACATGCTAACTTTTTGCTTCCTCTTTATGTCAAATAAATAAATAAATAAATACTAATAATGCAGCTTCGAAAGGAGATTAAAAAAATGTGGCCTGTGAAAGTTTGACAATAGGCAAAGCGTTAGCGTTAGTGTCACACAATAGGCGTTGGTGGGACTAACCTGATACTTTGCAGAATTCATAAGCACTTTCTCATTCTGCCAGCTGAAATAACAATGTGTGTGTGCGTGTGCGTGTGTTCACACGCACACTGCTATAAATGTGCAAACTACACACTCTCTCTAAGCTTCAGCCTATGAGTCATTAGCAGCGTCTTTGGGAAAAATGTAACTTGTTTTCACAATGAAATGTGTAATGCTTTGTATGTGTATCACTGAATGCAATAAGTGTGTGTATTTGTGTTTGCGTGTGCGTGTGCATGTGTGTGTGTGTGTGTAAAAACGTTATTTTCTCTTAATGAAACTAACAGATGTGGTAAATCAATAGACAAATAGACTTTAAAGCCGAAACCTGTCATGTTTTTAATTAATACCCTATTCTCACATGCATTTGGTGGAGAGTGATGGGAACAGCACATTTACCGTGCACTTTCCACAAAGTAGTATGAGAAATGCTGATCAGGTCAAGTCACACCTATCTGGTTAACGATGCCAATGTCTTTTAACTTTATCATTTAAATTATATAATTGCGTGCAAAACCTCAAAGACTTGACCTTATTTTGTGTCATTTTTGCTTAAGTTTGAACATGGACACACTGAGATTAACGTTTTCACTGAGATTGCCTGGATTTTTACCACTGATCAAAACTAATAATTTGACAGAAGCTATAATCACATTCTACACATAATGGCTTTCCAGCTGCAACAAACAACAGCTTACTTCATGCCATTTGTGTTCATTAAGTACACTAAAGGTTTAGGTTTTCAGTTTCCAATGACACCCATAGTAGCCTTAAAAATAAATACAGATTATTAAACAAGGGGTGATAGCACACAAATTGCATTTAGAATTGCTCTGCAGGCCAGAAAACTAACAATACACTGTCATGCTCTTCACAAAGGGGTTTTACCATTTACGTACATAGCCTAATGTAGACAAAATGTCCTGTCCTTCTCTCACTCACAACAGAGCTGTTATGTATATAGCCTACATATCATGTTCCATAGACCATTACATTTTCCTCATGAGGGTTTAATGTAATCTGTATATTTCAACCAGATGTTATGAACAAATTACATTTTTTTAACACACACTGTTCTGTCCTAAAGAAGAGGACACATGAGGGACAATAGTACAATGTGAACAAGCTGCCTCTAGTTGCAGGTGTCATAGGAGTCACTGACCTCAGGTGCGAAACCTCACTCCCAGGGGATCGGTGTGCATTAGCGGTTTCCCATGCACCAGATGGCAAAGCCGCAGACAATGAGTGGATGAGACAGATGAGACAGGTAAAGAAGTGGGAGAGGCTGACATGGGTTAATCTTGCACTGCTTGACTGTTGGAGGAGGGACTTCAAACCTTTCATGCATCGGTGGGGGAAGGACTGCTGTTTTAAGTACTACATTATACAGTACACAGTTACTTCTGGAGCTTCATTTTCATAAATACTGTATGTTTTATTATAACGCAAGGTTTATTAGATTGTAGAGAATTATATGGATGTCAGAAGACACTGTTTTCTTTCCAAATCTCAGATCCAGGAAAGTGCATGATGTCAAGATTCAGAACCACCTGTTCTCTGTTGACCTCCAGTAACCCCGCCCCCTCCTGTTAGGGACTTTCATTTGAGTAGCTTAGCAATTTAGCTAAATAGGCTTACATGTCAGACTCATCTGTTTTGCCAACCTCCACCATCACTTGTGTGCTTTCTCACAGTTGTGCAAACAGTTAAGTTGTTTAGATTTGCCATTATTCAGCTTGGCCGTGTTTGCCGGGTTGTGAGACACACAAATTCAACACATGGATTTTGTTATCAGATAACCAATCTACCCAGCAGTGGATTCAAGGAAGTGGATTGAAGGTTTACTGTTGGGCCTCAATCACATTGTGATTTTTGTTTGGTTTTTCTTTTCCTATTCTATTTTTTTAGCTCCTCACAGGGTTCACCACAATTTTAACTTTGTTTAAAAAAGTAAAAAACAATAGATGTAAGCAGGAATCTTTTTTCTTCTTAAATATTTACATTATTAAAATTCAATTCAATTATTCAGCTGCATTTTGAACACGGCTGCTAGCATAAGCCCACAGTAAAATCAGTGCAATTAAATAGACAATTAATTCATTGCTTCTGGACTATTAGTGTCTGGTGATAGGGTGCTAGGACAATAACGAACAAGTTGCATTGTGAATGTAAAATGAACTTTGACCTTTTACATTTGGTGAACACTGTTATAACTCAATGAGACTTCTAAAACCCCTTCTACACCGAGGGTTGAACCAGGGTTGACTCTGTGTTTGAAATGGTTAACCTGCGTTGACAGAGTCGGCTTTGCAACCCAGTTCAAGAGGTGGGTCAGACATGGGTCAATTTAAATGTGAGTGGCATAAAACCAGTTTTATAACCATATTTATCATATAATTAATTTGAAATGGAAGTGCCCAGTCATCACAGGTCGCTGCACACTTGTAGTGTCAATATTTATCCTCACTTTAGCTTCGTTTTGGTCTCCGCTAAGAAAAAGACCTGCTGGCTGTTTAGCAGCCAAATGGGTCAATATGTTCATCTAGCCATCTAGCTGTTTAACTTTGTCTGCCGGCCAGTGGGTGCTAGGCAGGTATAGCACACAGGTAAAGCGTGGACTTTAAGTGCTTTTTTTTATAGGAAACATCTGCCTGCTGAGATGGGTGAGATAAATAAAAACCAAAACAAGAGTTGAACGAGGCTAAAATGCTACATAGAGCTCAGAGGAACTGCAGAATTGCATCTGTTATTAGCCCTTTCACTTAGCTGTAGAGGAGGGTCTGGCTAGTCCACACAGCAGTCCAGTATGGGAGAATAAACATGCTCCAGTTTATTGGAATTTCTTTGCCGGATGGCACAACGGTCCTTCTGCAAAATCGCCTCAGGAAAGAACTTCTTTTAGTTAAACATGTGTAAGTCCAAAGGTTGTTTTAGTTATGCAACAGAAAACTCAGATTGGACTGATATATAGCTAGCAGTCTGGCTTCACCCTGCAAAGATCTAAGGAGCAGTCCTCATAAATCGACCAGAGTTTAAAATGTCAACACAAAGAAAGCGGAAGGTAACGGACATCTAGCTGAAATGAGGGACATCCTGCAGAATTTCCTGTGGCACCTGAACCATCCTGAAAATAACATGTCATTGAACTATCACTTATATATATACATATATATATATTTATTTATACACATATATGGGCCTATATTGTTATGTATGTACATTTTAAAGTACGAACCAATTTTCAAGACAATATAGATTATTATGCTAATAAGAGTAGGCCTACACCAGTGTACTGTCTCTGGTGTTCCCCGTGAATAGACTGGTGCTGTTGTCGCCGTGGCTCCGCCCACATCGTGACGTAGCAGAACGCGAGTTGAGCAGAGAGAGGAAAGCAGCTTTAATTGCAGGGCAGAGAGAAAAGCCAGCGATGGCTTCGCTCAGACAGGAGCACCAGTACGGGCTCTCCTGTGAAAAAAATAACAAAAACAGCCCGAACAGGACGCTGTACCACGTCAAGCTCACGGACACGGCTATCAGGGCGCTGGAGGCTTACCAAAACCTCAAGGTACCTTTTTCTCGCTGTGTGTGTGTGTGCGTGCATGCGTGTGTTTGGAGATGAATTCACTTGTTAAAGTTGTCGACTGAGCTTTTCACTGTTGCACTTTGGTAAGTTACTTTTTTGAGCTTATTCTATTTTTTAAATAGCGTCTTTTGTAGTATAGGCCTAGTCTAAATCAATACATGAGAGTCGCTCAAACTAGTTTACAGTCACCTCTGAATCGCTGAGAAGCACATAGTAGGCTACTGAAGCCTGTGATTGTCGGGAAAGAGGAGCCCGTCAGCTGTTTGCTGGGAAACCTTCATTGTGCTTCAAATTAAAGCCGAAAGCCCGCAGTCTGCCAAGTTATCTAATTGACAACTAGCCTAGGCTCTTAATTAGCTCCAGTGCAGACCATTAACAGCACACAGTAATTATTGATTGTGTAACTTTATTAATTGTGGCAAAAGGTAAACACATTAAAGCCTAATTTTGTTCACTGGACTACTTTGGGTTATAGAGCTCTCTGAATACGTGCAACGTTGTCACATTAATTCTCTGTCTTTCTCTCACCACAGGGATCTTTACCAAGTGAACCATCAATCTGTTTCAAAGGAAACCAAGGGGTAAGTTTGTTAAAATCTTTACAAGTGTAGCTCATTGTGCACAGTAGCCTATCTTGTTAAACCCAATCTAGCAATAAAAAAAGATCCCTTTTTAAACCAAGTGTTGTTCATCTGCATACACCAAGATTCAACTCAGTTTAAACGGATGGTTTTGTTACAAAGGCAACATAGCTATCACTGTGACTTTATTTTAAAACAACAACATATACCAAATCAATGTTAAATTCTTCAACCTCCAAATAAGCTTTTGTTTATCAGAAATTGCTGTTGACTCACACCACCCACCATACAGCAGCGGTGGGGGTGCTCAGATGGGAGCGTATAGCTGGACGTCTCCAGCAGATAGGAGGCATGCAGGTTACTGGTTCAGACTGGTGACTGTGGAGAGGCTTTGTTAGGTCAGTGAGCTGCTCTGGGAAAAGGACTAGAGGGAGGGAGAAGTGTGCTCAGTCTACAGCAGGGAAGGGAGTTATCATAATTCAAATGAGGAGCCTTCAGTTACAGAGATTAACTTTCTTTGCCTTGTTCTCGTTTGGGGAAATAGACTTAAAAAACGTATGTTTAAGTGTGTATTTGATATGTAACACACTTAGACCCTCGGACATCAGTTAAAACTCTTGTGTGCTTGAAATGGAATAATTTGCAGCATGTCGCCTGAACTGTGTGTGTTTTGGCTAAAGTCAGGAGCAGCTGTGTCCTTGGGGAATACTTTGCTTTCCAGTCAATTCTGTTTGCATGGGCTGGAAAGAGCCGCAACCCCCTATCATGTCACGACAAGATGAGCAAAGTGGTTTTGCGGGGGGTTTAAACCTGTAGTAGTGTGTGCATGATGTTGGAGTGTGTTGTTCCTGCTTAATTTGAGTCAGTGAGGTACATTTTAAAAAGTTTAACCTAAAAGAGTGTTGCACAGTTAGGTTTATTATTTAATCTTTATTCATTTTACGTCATGTCCGTCCTTTCATTTATTAGTATCAGGTGCGAGCTTTTAATTTACTCAGTTAGTTTTGATAAAGTCCCTAAAGTGACTGCTGCACAAACAATCCCGTTACATTAGGACTGTCTGCCCGAGAGTCTGATCCGGTTCAAGTGTGAGAGGTCAGTTGATCAGCTGCTCTTCTTTTTCTGGCTGTGTCGATCCCAACTGCAAAGGCCTTGACAGAAATATGTGTGGCATTAAATTAGAAGAAAAGCTGCAAACCAAATCCACAGCTTCACGGCTCACACACTAAGCTTTGGGACAGAGTATGTGTTGAGAAGCAGCCGGCCAAAAAACTTTGCTTAAGATTGGATTCAGTGCCAATTTATCTGAGAAACTAATGTACTTGTAAAATAAAGTGTTTTTAAATAGACACGCTTCAATCTAGTTCACTTAAGATAGATAGTTCACTGGCTTTGTCCCGCAACCCATGCAGGGGTGGAATGTCACCTGTTAGAATAAAAGAAAGGACATTAAACCGATTACATTGATTATAAGGTAGTTTTTCTGAAATCATATGTAGTACCGTGCTGTATTAAATACTCAATGTAAACATGTTTGAAGAATCAATCAATGACTGAGCCTGTATTCAAGGTTTTATACCATGACAGTCCCTTTTTTGCACCACTGCCGTGATGGCAGAGGGATTGCAGGGAATTTCACACCACTCCCTGTATGTGGCACTGAGAGCTGAAGTTATTAACCAAATGAATGTTTAGAGGTAATTACAGGAGCCATAATGTTCTTGATTACAGTGTGAGGCATCAGGGCTTCAGTTTGCATTAGCTTTCCCTGTCTGTCTGACTCAGACATTCATGAATATGTGTGGTTTTTTTGTATGTGTGAGTGTGTGTAGCACTGGCACACTTTTGCTGCAGTAATAGCAAGGCAGATGTAATGAACTCTGCCCTGCTAATTTTCCTCTCCCATTCCCAGCTTGGAGTCCCACTTTTTCTCTGTGTGTGTAATGACAGAGAGAGAGCACCGCAAGTGGTGTGTCTGTGTGTGAGTGACAAGCATACTGCGCATGTATGCATGCAGTTTAATGCGTCAAAGGCTTGCATTTGTTTGCTGTGACGTTGTGGTTGTTTTTTATGTGTGTGTTTATGCTGTACCCTGTGTGGCCTAAATGCATGATTTATTCAGGTCCTTTTTCCTGTCCTAGCCCTTCTGCCCGTTGTGCAGTAGTCTTTAGCCCAGGACCAGAGTGTATTCCCTGAGGACCCTCTTGTGTGTGTGTGTGTGTGTGTGTGGTTTGTGCTTGTTTGATTTGTCTGTCTGAATGGGGGCATTTTGTCACTTGCTTTTCTATGAGTATCTGTGTGTTGAGTATAGTTTTCTTTTTGTTCTGTGTGTGTGTTTACGCTGCCTATGCTGAGATCCCCAGAGTCCCCCCTCTGATTGTGTGTTGTCTCCTCTGATTTGAATAACAATGAGCAGGGGAATGTAGGCTGTGTTGCACTCTTTGGATCACCCAAAACGAATCCAGTACAGTCAGCCCAGATGTGTTGTGGCCTAACCTCAGGGTTTGTTTGTGCCCACCATGATAGAAACGTCCCTGCTGTGGATTTAATGGAGTGGAGACTAAAATGAAGATTACTGCAAACATCTTTCATCATAAACATTTAGTAAACAAACATAACAAAGTTTGGAGTCTAGACTTCAATCTGAAATCTGGGGGGAGGGGGGGGGGGGGGGGGGGGGGGGGGGGGGGGTTAACATAGGAAACACTTCTGTTACTTTCAATGCAGTAGAAGCTGAATTATCAGTTTATCAGAATAGGAACTGGCCACTTATTTACAATATTTAAATACTACTGTAAAATGCAGCCTTAAACATCACATTTAAAGTATTTACCATGTTGATAAAATGTATGGCAATTTAGAACGTAAGCATAATTTCACAATGCAAAAGAGCTTTGTTGTGGATGTCACTTGTTCTAATTGGCGTGTGTGCCCACAAAAGGGGACATTGTTGGGGGTTTATGATGTTTTAAACACTGTGGGTTATAGTTAGCTACTTTTTCTAAAAATCTCTTGTGCACTGACCGGATTAGATATATATTTAGCATGTGTGCGTAACAAAGACCAACATAAAAGCGGCCCTCAGAAAATCAGCAGCTTTAGAAAAATGTGCTCTCTGTCCGATTAAGCAGTTTGTAGATAGTAAGTCCTTGATGAACGTGTCCCGTCTAATTCCCTCACATAATAATCCATACCGAGAGCAAATGAGGCATAAAAGGAAACACACACACACACGCGTGTCATGGCCCTGCATATGTGGAAACAAAGCACTCTGCCATAGGGATGATCCGATACTGATATGGGATATCGGGCCGGTACTGACGCAAATAGCTGGATCAGGTATCGGTGACAATGGGGCCCATCTATTCAATTCTATGTTTATATACTGGAATTTAATTCATGTTTAAGTTATGATCAAATTTTTGCATCATCTTGAAGATCTTTTACCAAGTTGCTGGTGCATGACTTATATTAATTTTTATCCATGCATTTATTTGTTGCATTTTGTTTTTCAAAGTTCAAAAAGCAATGATCAAGCCTTATTTTGCCTTACACATAGTCTCTGTCCTTGGTGTTCCACTTCTGGGTCTGCTCCGGTGCTGCAGGAAATTCAGCCAGATGCATGTGTTTTCCGTTTCCTTCTGCTTTCTTTGTGTTGGAATTTTAAATTTGGTGGATTTATGAGGACTATTGTTGACTGCTCCTCAGATCTCTGCATGGTAAATTGAGACAGCTAGCTAGTTCTCTCTCGTAACTATTGTGCAGAGGCTCTGTGCGGAGTTTAGCACCGCCCCTGACGATTCTGATTGGTTTAAAGAAATTACACCACAGCACATTTTCTCCACATCCTTGAATGCTATGTGGAGTAGCCAGATCCTACATCAGCGTGCATTTGGAGGAGAGACTATCCTACACATGAACAAATGAGCCCAGTCACTTCTACGGAGTAAGGCATACAGCTTAGTAATTAAACATTGCTATTGGTATTGGGACTTTTTTTTTAGTCCTGATATCAATACCAAATGCTAGCATGAGAGAACGAAGGAACTTTTGTCGGACCAACAATTTGTTGAAGTGGACAGTTTGGCCCTCAGGCACCTTCCAGAGACGTATCGTTCTTGGCATTGGAGGGAAAACCTCGGGGGATGCTTGTGGCACAGCACCCATCCTATCCTCCCTCCTCCTCCTTCATGCTTAACTTCCTCTACCCCAAATACTGGAGCTTGCAGCTCTGGCAGCAGCTCTATCCCTCTGTGAAATTGCAAATGAAAAGGAATGGAAGGCGATTACAGGCTAGGGCTTGACTACACTCAAGGCAGCCACATTAATCACCCAGTGCCAGTATGTGTAACTCAGCTAGAGAGAAGACACTGCGTAGCTCCAAGCATTGACTTATTGTCTGTTGGATCATAAATATAAATACGAAAAACATGCAAAATCTCTACTTTCCCTCTTTGCACGCCCTTCACTGCTTCCCGTCCCCCCCCGTCCCTTGTTGCTCCACTCGGCCGGAGACACAGACGCACATTGTGTTTTGTATCGCTGTCCTCTATTGTGGAGGGGGGCTTTCTTAGATGGCATGTGTCAACTTGTGGCCCTGGGAATGATTTGTCTCTTTTGTTGGGTATAAGATGATGAGAAGTAGTGTTTAGTGAGGATGAGGCCGGTGTCTGGCTAGCTGTCTGAGCGTTTTATGTGTTTGTATTTGTCTGTCTTTGTGTGTCTCTAAGTCCGTGGCGGAGATGGTTGGCTGATAGTCCTTGAGTGGCAGTAATGCTGATTACGCCCTGGCGAGAGGAGATGGAACTGAGTCTCTTTGCTCACGCTGGATTAACGCAGACACACATACACACATGCACAGAGTTTGCATTAGCACCAGGCCCGGAGTGACTTACCTCCTGCTGATAACAGACAGCGGTGGTGGCGACAGGTTTCACTCCCTCCTTCTTCTCCGGCACCTCCTCCCTTTTCTCCTATCAACCAGAAAGGGGAAGCGGTGCCATGGCATCCCACTCTGGAGCCGAGGAGGCCAGAACAAAAGACAGCCTGTTTTCAGAAGCCCATTACTCAGGCTGCAGAGGATGTGGAAACAATAGCCTGCATGAGATCTACACCCAGACCCCACATTCAACCAAAAGCTAGCAGGAAACATAAGCCCAGTGCACGGACAGCAGACTTCACAGTTTTTTTTCAATCCACTTTATATTTTGATAAAGACAGGAAAACGAGCCTCTCCCGTCCTGCGTCTTCAACACGTGTAGACATTTATGACAGTCAAGCAAACTGTGGCTCATTAATAATATACAGACAGTCTTTACTTTACTTGTGTCAACTGCTAATGGCAGGGCAGTGTTCTGTATTACTTACTAGGTATTTGTCAGGTGTAAAATTCAAATATGATGCAAGTTAATGTAGTAAGTAATCTTGTGGTTCAAGACCATATAAGTTCATAGGTTATCTTAACAGGCTGGTGTGTCCACAAAACAGTGATAACAATTTGAAGAAAACAAGATCAGAAGAAAAACAATAAACCAAAATATGTATAGAGGAATAATAGATGTAAATGTGGAGGTTCTCTGTCATCCAGGTCATGGTAGTTGTCTGTGATCACAAGCAAAGGCAACTGGACTTGCTACATATTCTTGAAGATGTTTTGCCTTTCATCCAAAAGGCTCCTTAAGTTCTTAGGAGCCAGCTCCGAACTGAAGAAGGCTTTTGGATGAAAGACAAAATATCTTCATGGATTTCTAGCAAGGCCAGTTGCCTTTGATTATCACAAAGAATAATGTAAATTGAATTATTACTTCTTTTTTTAAAACTGATTCTACAGACTTAAGTATAGTAAGTATTATAAGGCTTACTAGTAAAATGAGGTGTGTGTGTGTGTGTGTGTGTGTGTGTGTGTGTGTGTGGGGGTGTGTGTGTGTGGGGGTGTGTGTGTGTGGGGGTGTGTGTGGGGGTGTGGGTGTGTGCCAATGATGAGATTAGATATACTCCAATTATGTCAACTGTAATGTAAACCGATTAACACGGTTTTCAAAATTGAAGTAACTGTAACCCAGTTAACAATGAATCAATTAAGTGATTATTTGTCAGTCTTTCAAAAATATTGTTGCACATTTAGTCTGCTTTCTAGTGCTTTATATTTAAATGTCACAGAGATCAGAGTGAGGAAGAAAGAAAAAAAGAAACTTCATAAGCTGCTTTCCAACAAGGTAGTTACAGGAACGTAGTTTTAGGAATAGTCCACTTCTAAACAGTTCTACTAACAACTCTTCCCCCAAAACCGGTTTTGCCATTGGCATTCACACTGGCCAAGTGGCCATATGAACTTGTAGGAGGGTAAGTGAGTGACACAACAGTCTTTATAGTGTTTAAAGTAAGCTAGCTAAACTTTTTATCAGAAAACAAATACACAAAAAAAAAAATAGAAACATGCAAAAGTGCCAGTGACCAGCTAAGAAAACTGTCGATTAAGCTGCATGTTATACAGGACGAAGGCTTAAAGAATGAAATGGTTTCCTTCCGTGGGGAAAGCTCGCTGCTGCGACTGAATTTGGAATGAAGGGGATTGTTACTATCCTCCTAAATAAAAATTCAGTTTTTGGAGGATGAGTTTGGTGTTCAGGCTTGCAACTGTTCCTTTGTCAAGGGAAGAAAATGTAACCATTAATTTATCCAAGAATTAAGATGAAAACATACTATTTGTCATCTCAGTGCCTTTTTTCTTTTTAATTGTTATTGTTTTATATCTTAATACAGATAAATGTATTGTGTTGTGTACACGCACAGTGGCATTGAATACCACAGAAACCTTTTAAAATACACTGACACGCACCCACATGCAGCCTTCACAGTTTCAGAATTAAGTGTAAACACACACTCACAGATATCACTGTAGTTCTGGTTTATGCACAGAGGTGACATTTAGAGCTGCAGGTAACAGCTCACCAAACCTTAAACTGCTGCTCCTGCGTTCTCCGCATTAGAAGGGTGAAGAGTTTATATTTCTTCACATGTTCCTTCTTTCCAACATGACTAACATAGCAAAATCGGGGAATAAAAATAATCTAGGCCTAAGGTAATGAATGTGGGCTCATTTATGTGTGACATGGAGAGTTCAGTCGGTATAAAGAGTTATAGAAGCTCAGAAAAGGACATTTAAGTGAACGTTGTGCACCAAATTGCAGCCCATTTGTTATGGCAGTATGATTTTGTTTGGTTTGTATATGCCTCGGTGGATACTGTTTAAAGTCGTGCGTGCACACAGTGTGTTTACCAACTGCAACAGCGACGCTGGTATTGTTTTCACTTTGTGTGTGCTTGTGTGTCCTGGAGACCCCTACTGTAGTGAGAACTACCACAGACGCAGTTTTTGAGGAATTTGCCAGGTGTGCGCTTCTTTGGATCCGGATCAAAACACCTGTCATGTTATAGTTACGCGTATAGTATACGCGTCATTTACTGTCATATGTACTAGTTATTTTGGACTACTTCAAGATTTCACATTTATTCCTGTGTTTCAAAAATACATGTGACATGTTGCCCCCACTTCTGCACATATCACCTACTATGGTTTAGTCACATTTTATTAATATTAAATGTGTTGTGTGTCCAACCGGCACCACATTTGACACGCTATGTTTATTGCACACTCAGGCAGCACCCGCAAAGCGTGAGGTAGATTGGATGAACGGTTCTCGAGATATTTGAATGACAGACAGACAGATATGCACGTTCACAAAGAGATTCCTGCCTTTATAGTTAAATTAGGCTGAGTAGATCTCTCCACAAGACTGTTTGATTAGCATCCATCTTCTGTAAGCTTGGTCTCACACATTTGAAACAGAAAAAATGTCATTACATCCATTTATTTTGCATGAATATTTATGTGCACCACCAACATTTCCATATAGAATAAGCCTTTAGATATTTTTTCTTTTGCTCTAAAGGCTCATGTTGATGGGAATTCTAAAACTTGAAAGAAGTCTGGCAGACTTCAGCAAGTAAACAACTATATTGAAGCAAAAAAGTTGTGAAGCTTGTAGACGTAGAAAACCGATGGACACACCGGCATACGCACACTGTAACCTTTGAGAGAGAATCATGGTGCAGAACGAAAATGGGAAAGGCTTTATATTTTCTGTTGATGTAGGTAGATGAGGAAATACTGAAAAGAGTCAGAGCTGTCGGAGCTGCATTAATTAGAAAGTGAATTAAGTGTAAAATGTGAGGACAAACAGAGGTAGATTCAGAGATAAGACTGGCTTGTCTTGGGGTGAATAATTGAAGGAAATGGATAGAGATGTACCGATTCCAGTATTTGTATTACCTCTGATACTGCCTTAAGCGCTGATATCGGAATCGGGTTTGACTCGGACCTTGCGGCTCTTTTGCTGCATGTCATCCCCCCCTTATGTCTTCATCTGACTTGTCAAAAATAAAGGCCCAAAATGCCCAAAAAATAATCTTTAAAAAACACATCTATTTTCCTACATTTACGCCCCACGTCCACGCTACTCAGGTATTTCAGAGCCGCTAAAACAAAACTGAGATATTTGGAAATGTTGCCGACCCTGTTTAGAAACCTGAGGGGTTGCGTTGTAGTCTGGACGGGCAGAAACGGAGACCTTTTTTAATTAATGATGTATGTCAGTTAGTGTTATCAGTTAGGTTGGCTTACATACCTTTCAGTAACGGTTCCATCTCATCGTCGGTCCAAGCAAATAATTCCAGGTCTTACTTTTCACCATTTTACCTAGTGGTATACCAGTCTGGTCCAATGTTTGGCTTAAAATAAAACTGGTTTGAAAATGTTTACATGGTAATGGTACCGTAATGTACGTAATGGTAACTTCATTTAGGCTTGTTTTGTTGCAACAGTTTTCTTTTTGCTTCATTCAAGAATTTCAAAGATCAGAAGCAACCTACACATCCTCTGAATATTTTACTTGAAAGGAAGACTATAAATATTTCATTATGCATGGTCAGATGAAGTGCCTAGTTCTTTGTGAGGGCGCTTCTGTGTTTTGACTTGCCTTGTGTGCCCCTCAGGAGAATGCCCCTGGCTTTAGTGGGGGCCCTGGCGGCTGAGAACCAGAGTGATTGTTGTAGTTTGCATAGCGGGTGTCTTGACATCCGCCCCTGGAGGTCATACAAGCAATCACAACTGGTTTGATGCCGTCCAGTGCTCCTGGGTGCGATGCATCACTGGGTATTGGCAACAGCTGGAATCTTGTGATGGCATGTTCCAGTGAACAGAATCCAAATATTTGTTTTTGTTGTTGTTACTGTGAAGGAAGATTGGATGATGATCTCCTCACTGAGTGGCAAAGGCTCAGTATAAAAAATAGATTTTGACTTTATAAACATAACATTTCAGTTCAAACTTATTTAAAACATTTAATTTTCACCTAGAAGTGCTTTACATCTGCCGTTCTTCCTGCCATCCTCAAATAGAGATGTGTGAACTCACAGGCTTTGCCAGCTGATTCTGTAAAAAAAAAGAAGAAAAACCTGTACAGATTCTATCACATGGTGAGAAATAATCCCCCTGGGGAGCTCTCCAGTGTGATGACAACATGTGTATAATCTTAAATTGCTAACAAACAATGAGACACCCAGCATTAGCCTACAGGCTTTAAGCATGTTTCATTGAAGAGATACCCACAGGCAAATATTACATAATCCAAACTAGACACATTGAATAAGAAATGTCAGACACACTATAAGCAAGCTGGTCTGTATTTTTCAGTGCTAACATAGCTCAGCCATTTATAGCTTGAGTAAATTCCTGTGGTGAAAGCCTGCACGTATATACGTGTGCAGCAAGGGATTACACTGCAACTTTTATGAATGGAATATTGAATAACCGTTTTTAATTTTTCAATGGTCTTAAAAAGTCAGATGGTCAGTTTATCCCTAGATGGCTCAATTTATCCACTCAGATCAAAGTAGAGCCGCAGTTTTTTTTTTTTTTTTTGTAATTTTTTTCAGGCCCCTTTGACATAGATGCATTCTATTTTGATATGAGAACTCCTGACAAAAGATATATGCAGAAGCTCCTGTTGTTAACATGCTAACAATATTGCCATCAAACTTTTAGAAACTTCATAAAGTTAATATAGTTTTAAAAATGCACACAAGTGCATTTACCTTGTGTTGATCGCAGGCTGTGAGAGGATTTCAGACTCCAGAATACAGCCCACCAACACGCTGCTCTGTTCCGACTGAAGCCTCAGTCTTTTAACCTTTTTAGGGACCTTTTCGTGTGTATGTTGTCAGGGAGGTATGTTTTATTTTGGGGTTTCTAGGTTTCTTTTTTTAATTCTATGATTTAAACACCTTTTTTGTTGTTGAAATATATAGGGTGAATCTCCTGGACACATGCATAGTGAGTTTACTTTTAAGATTGTAATGTTTCAGAGACGCTAGGCGCGCCTAGTAACATCACTGTATATATTTTAACTGTTGAATAACATACTTTAACATAAATTTGTGATATATAGTTTTACTGTTCAATATAAAATACTGTATACAAAGTCAATCTGAGATCATGGATGCAAGTGTCATGCACAAATACAGGTGGAAACATGGTTGGATGAGTGGGTTGGCATCATGTGGGCGTGAGGGATAGAACAGGAGAAAGTAGAGGAAATCCCCCAAACTTAATTCTTAAATCTGTTTCCCACCCCAAAAAGATGGCCCAGCTGAAATGCAGCATGAAAAATGGAATTGCTGGGAAACTGCTGACCTCACCACCGCAGTTAGGATACAGTGAAGAATAATTGTGTGGCTCTCCTGTGCACAGGGACCTTTCACTGTTAAATTTAACTCACTTACTATATTAACTGTAGCTCCTGACTAGCTAGAGTCTCTCTCTGTATCCATTTATTTCCTCTTACTTATGTGCCCCTTAAAACTCCTGCAATTTAGTGCTGAGCATTTCCCATAGAGCTAAATGAAAGTATTTCAGAGTTCTGCTTTCACATGCAAAAAACATCTTTTGCAGTGGTGAAATAAGTGTAGATTCTTGTTTTTCTGATCCTTATTTTTCTCCATTTGTTATTATGGGTCTCTGCGTGTGTTTGTGTGTGCATTTCTCTGCCCTGGAGGTTGCAGCTTTGGCTCTGCTGCGCTCCACTGAGTGTGCCAGGAGATCGGATGGACGCCTCAGTGGATCAAATGCTTAAAAACAGTGTTTACCCAGGGAGATTTATTTAAAGGTGTGTGTGTTTTTGTGTGAGTGTGTGTTTTTTTGTGTGTGTGTCTCTGTGTCTCCGTGTTGTAATGCAATGAAAGCAAGATCTGCAAGTGGTGAATTGCCATCAGTGTTTACCAAAGGCATATGGAACTTCACTTTATTGGAAGATTTTCCCACAGCTCATCCATTGTAAACTAAGTGCTTTCTAGTCAAACTCTTGCACTACTTGTATGCAAGTTATTATTATCTCCCAGATGTCTCCCCAGTGACCTGTACTCTGACCTAAGACACGCAATTGTGTCATCTGGATTCAATGCACTTTTACCAATCTCTGAGGATCATTTTACCAGACAGTACTCCTCTTTGATGAACAAACAATGGCATGAATGGCTTGAAAGAAATCTCTACATCTGCTGGTCAGAATGTCATTAACACGTACAGAGCACATCCATGCTCCCCTAGGGTGTGGTACCGAAACCTGATGCCAATATGTCGCCGTTTCCTAAACGTTATCTACCGGATTGAATGACAACGCAGATATCAGTGCCTCATTTTAAAATAAATCAACAATAAAAAAGCTATTCTTTAATGTGACCAACAGTCGTTTTGTGGTCTTCATTTAGACACCAGCACTGCTTTTAAAAGTATCGTTTGAATCCTTTCATTTTTGGGAACTCTCTGAGCTTTCTTCCTGTGCCATCAACAGGCCAGAATATAAAATTGACAAACGGCTCATATAGCTCACATCTCAAAGTCTACTGCAATAACAGCCATTAACTTTGTAGAGTAAATGTTTGCTCCCAAGAGGATTTTTTTTTAAACAACCTATGTGTATTGTTATCCCCACTACTGGTATGGCTTTAGAAATTGTCAGCGGCAATGGAATAATTGTCAGTATAGCATATGTTCCGTTCAACAGTGCAGCCTTTAGTAGCTACTATCAGGCTTTTAGATGTTGTGTTATTTGAGGGTTAACTATCTACTTATTAACCTTTTTAACCAGATTTGTCGGAGTCTAGTCTGTGCTGTGTGTCGTTGTGAAAATTGAACCTTACTGACTTATGTTCTAGCTCTTGGCTACGATGCATTTGGCAGCAGTTGTCTCTGACAATCTGCTGAGTAAATAATTGCTTATTTCCCTACAACAAGTCGACAGATTGAAAGATTACAAAAATGCATGAACTCAAGATGTCTTAGAAAAAAATTGAAGTTAAAATAACTGGTATCAGTTCTTTGAAACAATATAACAGACAAAAGCCTTAAAAAAACAGTGTGTTTTGTCTGTTTATGTGATAATTTGCCAATCATCTTCCAATACGTTTGTTGGCCTGTATGTTTTTAGTCAAATCTGACTGTGTTCTCTATTTCTGTGTAGTACATCAAGATCCCAACACCCACACCAGAGTCACCTTCCGCTCTTCGTGTCTTCACCTTCTACTTATCCAGCGACAGCAAAGACCAACCTCAAGCCAGCTTTGACTGCATCCATCAATATGTTTCAAGGTATGGAGTTAATTAGCTGGAACTTGTTATTTTTGCCTACTGTATTGTCTTGCATTAAATTGCAAATCAAGTACTTTTTAATTTATTTCTTCTGAAAATCTTTACCCAAAACTGTAGGGTAGGCTCAGATTCCAATCACAATACTTTTTAGATTCCAAGTATTTGGTGTGATCTACTGGTTATGGCATATGTGACCCAAGACGATACCTTTTTGTGTCGTCATAGTCCTCAGTCTTTCAGCTCTCTGTGTACCCACGTCTCTGAGGCCATGGTGAGAGACAGTTAGCTTGCTGTACTTAGAATTGGGTTATTGTAATTTTTTCCTGTGTATTTCTGGCCTCACCCTCTCATTACTGAGACCTGTGATGCCTTGTTTATGAAGTGGATACTCTGCAAACTGACGGTTATGCTCTGTTGTTGTCTTCCTGATGCCAGATGACTAACTGTGGTTTGAACCTAAAACTTTTTCTGGCTCCAGTGAGCTGCTGGAGCCGTAACAGTGTGAGGGCAATATCCTGTGCTCCCTGCCCTGAATCAGTGTTCACATATATATTGTGTTGTGACAATGAAAATGGGATAAAAAGAAAAAAAGCTTTTAGTTTATTTTTTAATATGACAAAATGAATTTGGAATCACAATTTCATGCATGCAGCGCCGTTTCATGTATTCAAATTTAAAAAAATGTATGAAGTTGATCTTTGTTTTGCAAGTGTGCTAGCCAGAGCCAAGCTCCTGGTGGTTTCCCGCAGGCCCTAGCCTGATTTGAATCATAATATTTGGCGTTCTCCCATGAAGTGGACTGCAGAGCTATATCTGGCATGTGAAATGACATACAGTAACCATAGACCTGTCTTAGCCAGCTCCCACCACAAAGCCACTTTATTCTGCATGGCCTCCATGTTGGTATACTGCTCTAAGACAGCTTTTCAGGCCTATGTCTTTACAGAGTTTACTGTACAGCCAGCAGAAAGCCCTGCGGTTTGACGGCTCTGTATTTTTGTTTTGCAGTGATGGCCGTGAGCAGCTGGAAGGTCAAGGCATCATCCAGGACAAGATCACTGTGTGCGCCACCGACGACTCCTACCAGATGACCCGTGATAGGATGTCTCAGGTGGAGAAAGACAGCTGGAGCCGGTCTGCCATTGAGATTAAACCAGGAGCCACACATCCAAGTAAGAATAGACCAGAGGTCTCTGTTCAGCAAAAGCAGATGATCAGAGGATGATGCATCTGCAGATTTTCATTGGGAAAGGCCAAACTGTTTTAAACTTGGAGAGAGGTCAGCAAATTGAATGTGAATCCATTAACGGCATATAAAAACAGAAAAAGAAATGTAATAGCACCAATAAAAGTGAAAGGAACATTTGCGTCTCATGAGAATATATTGCTGAAAACCAAATATTTTCCTATTTTGATGTGTAATGAAACCAGATGTGCAAACTAGGGCTTTCAAAATTGGTCAAACATGACATTTGAATATCCTTTTTAAGAAAACACATTGATTTGAATATATTCTCACTGGCAGGGATTAGACAGCTATCTGAATGTCTGTTTTTTTATTCAGATATATATTTAACAGACCATTTTCAGTCATACAAATAAGACCAAAAGCTAACTCCTGCCCTCATAATTATTATTTTGTAAAAAAATGTTGGCATTTGGTTGTCAGTTTGTTGTAAGTTCTATTTACTAACATGCTGGTCTACGCTACCCTGATCAATTAGTTTGTTTGTGTTATTGTGAACGTTGGTGTTTTAGAAGGGTTAGTTCAGACTCACTAAAGTCAAACAATACCACAAACCAGCTAATTGATCAAGGCAGCGGTAGACGGGCCGTGTTCTGCGAGGTAAAATTACTGTTTTGGGCTTTGAAGAAGGTATAGATCACAGCTTCAGTTCCTCTTTGTAAAGGACTGTCTGCCGTCAGGGTAAAGCTGTGAAAATAATCAAAATATGGTGTGTACTTAAAGTAATATTCTTTTGGGTTTGCAAGAATACATACTGCTGCTGCCCTTGTTAACAGCAGTACATTGCTCCCGTCTGTTTTGCCAAACTGGGCAAGTTTAGAACAAATTCAACTATACCTTTTAGTTTTGTGTGTATGTAAGTGATTATATTAATCAATTTTCCCAAATATATTAACATTATGAGAAAAGAAATGAAGTGCCAGGCTAGTTTCCTTCTTCTTTTCTCTTCTCCAACCTTTGCCATTGTTATGCAATATTCCTACTTGGCGTGATTCTGGACCCCTGTGTCAGTGCTGGAGCTCCAGGGAAGATGAAACTCTGTGTGGTTTAGACCAATTTTAGACTGTGTGGATTGTGTAACATCAGGTCTTAAGGCAAAGATGACTTAGCCACATATAGGGCCTTTGGGAAAGATTTAATAACTGTACTCTACATTCCACTTTCAGCCTAAGGAGATGCTCATCAACACAGTGCATATTATCTGGCATGCCAAAACCTATAGAGCATGCATCTGTCACTCCATACCCAAACTACAATTATTATAATTTGGTGTGTGTTTTAACAGCATTATTGGCTGCTAGTACTGCAGAGTAACCATCACGCATGGAGTTATCACTTGGCAGGACATACTTTTGTGGTTGAAAGGAAAGCCTTCTTTTCAGGTTCCTCTGCACCACATTGGCCTTTAAAGCACAGATTAACCTGTAATGGGATTAGTACAGAGAGCTAGCTTTCACTGCCCAGTCAGTCTACAGCAGAGATGTAAGCGCTGATCAATGGGGTGTTTACATCTGAAGAAAAATAGCTGCAGGCCAACATGTATATGTAACATGTGAGCTAGACATAAAAGTTAGTAGAGGATATTTTAATGAATATTACCCCCATTAGACCAATTGTTAAGAACAGCCCAGAGAGCATGTATACACATTAAACTTGTGAAAGCAGGGGTGGGAGTTGTCAAATCTGGTTGCCTTTTAACTCTCTTCTATTAAATCTCTGCTTTTGTTTGACCTCCTACATAAAAATATATGATGCTTTATTTTAACTAAATTATTAACTGAGGTCCTGTTATAGACGTTTCTTGCTCAGGGCTTACAAATCAGTTACAATGATCTTTAGTGACGTAGCTTTGTTGTGAATACTGAGACATTTTTTTCTGATACAGTGTTGAGTTTGAGGGCAGTGCAATACAAGTACAACTTAATGACACTGACTGTATCACACATACATAAATCTACGTTTTTGTGTTCAGGTAAATGTGTCAAGTTCCACAAGAGGTCAGCTCCTCTGTCTGCATCAGACAGCAGCTTCCCTAAGCATTCTACCAACAACCGGAGGAACGGCGGAATCCTAACGCCGACCCTGAAGTCCTTAAGGGAGCGTATCATCCACCTCCTAGCTCTCAAACCCTACAAGAAACCAGAGCTGCTGCTGTGGCTGGAAAGAGAAAGAGCCGGCCCTAAGGACAAGGTTGAGCTGGGTGCCATACTAGAGGAGGTACACAGAAATAATTTGTGTGTGTGTGTGTGTGTATGCATTTATTCACACATATAAATCCTTAAACGCATGCATAATTGGTTTGCACACAAAGGTTTTGTATATTTTTTAATCTGACAGATCCCTGGAAATGTGTCATTATTCCCAGGAAATTAATTCACATGATCTAATAAAACAGGTTTCAAATATTTTATCACACGAATAGACTTTAAATAAATTAATATTAAATATTCCATTAAATAAAGAAATTAAATACTTTTTATAGGGAGTTTAAAGTAACATTATGTGGTCAATTTTATTTTAGGTTGCAAAAGTAAATCCCAAAGACAGCAGCTACCTGCTGAGGGATGACTTCTACAAGCATGTGCAGAGGGACTGGCCCGGCTACAGCGAGGAGGAGAGGCAGCTGATCAGCAGGCTGCTGGCCAGGTGGGTCAGAGGCACCAAATGGAGATGCAGTCTCTGCTGTTACAACTAACTGATAATTAAATCTACCTCACATTGCACAGCCTATTTCTATGTGCCTTGGGGTTGTAGGTGCAAAGGGGTCTTCACTTTTTTACATGTCCAGGGGGGATTTTGGTGTTGATTGTTGTCAACAAAATAGTAATTGGACAGAAATATTTCTCCTTTTTTACTGTGATTGATTGAGAGAGAGAGAGAGAGAGATCTCTATATCTATATATATATCTATATATATATATATATATATATATATTTATACATACACACACACACACGTTTTTTTACAGCTCTAAGCACCATTTGTTTCTATTATATCCCCCCTCTTTCTTCCACATCTTGTTCTTTTAGTCCTACACATTTCTGTACAAGTGCTAATGAACAGCACGTACAGAAATCAGAAACCAAAACTCTGTTTAATGTTAATGCTCAACATTATTAGTTCTCCTGTAAATCCACTTACCTTTGCAGGGTTAATTACAGTTAAAGTTGAATCTTTTTAAATTCCACATTGGTAATATATGTATTTTTTGTCTCATCTATTGTTCTTTCTTTCTGTTAAACAGGAAGTTACAGCCACACATCAACCACCAATCAAGGAATCCTCAAGCACATGTGTCTATGCTGAAGGCCTCAGAGGATACGACATTACATCACAGCACGGCAAAAACGCATGCAGTGGTAAATAGCCCTTATATTTGTTACTACTCTTTAAACGTGTGAAAGGGACCACTCTGTTTTTAAAGGTGTTTTTTTTATTCTACTGTGTGTAACATGTTTTCTATGTACGGCTGTTTATGCAAACATGTATGTATTGTCTTTGTTTTGTTGGATTTTGATGAATGCGGAAATTGTGCAGTGAATGCAGTAAAAACTACAAAGTAAATTTCAATAATGGGTAGTGACATCAGATTGTCAAGTTAGGAGTGGTTTTGTAAAGAAATGGTATGAATATTATGTTATTATTATTATTATTATTATTATTATTATTATTATTATATTAACATTTTTTTTCTTCTTTTTTCTCCTTCTTTCTTCCTTCCTCAGAAACGTCTCGTGCCTTTTGACTCACTGGAAAGGCTAGCTGTTAAGAGACAAAGACTTGTGGACCAGAGATTGCAACAGCCGCCCACAGTAAATGGACTCTTAAACAATAAAGGACATGAAATTGCAGCTCCTACCCTTAACCCCGGTTTCCACACAAAGACTGAGTTTCAACGGACAAGTAACCATACTGGTAACCAAAATGGCTTACCAGAAGACCACAACGGCTTTCCGGTAATGCACAAACTGTCTAGCATCACTGACACACCTGTCTCAGAAAGAAGAGAGCAAGAACCCAACGGAAGCAACTACCAGCCACCACAAGGCGACTCTGACTGCACTTACCAGCAGCTCGCCAACAGCCAGCACAGGAAGAAGAAATCAAAAAAGCACAAAGACAAGGAGCGGGTGTGGTTAAAAGACAACAAGGGCAGTGAATGGTTAGAGACGAGTCCTGATCTGAAGCAGAACCCGGACAAACTTGAGGGTAAGGTCCTTTTTTTTACGTAGACTTTCTTTGACTGATATTCTTTTATACCATGTGATCACATCTTAAAACTAACACATTACTGAAGAGGAGTTTTGATGTGTAACCACATTTTATATTCCACAATCCTCCTTACATCACTTAATGCTTCACTTACTATTTTGTTTGAATATTACATCTATTACATGGCAGTGGTTTTATCTCCAAACACTGTTCAGTGATTGTTTATCCTTTATACTTAGCTAAAAAATAACAGGTTAACCACCCAGACTTTTAACTGATGATGAGTGGTGATTGTGTGTAAGGTCTCTCTGGGTGACCAGCAGTCCGCGGGTGCTTTTATACAGTATTTGCTCATAAGCATGACCGTGTTTGCTCCCTTCAGCTCATTCTCTTGATACCTCAGTGTGTTATGTGGCTGATTGACTCAACAACAGCCTGAGCAGTGCTTTGCGTCTCTAAGCTGACATGTCTCCTGATACCCACACGCTCTTAGCTTCTCTACACACACACACACACACACACACACACACACACACACACACACACACACACACACACACACACACACACACACACACACACACACACACACACACACACTAATGCTGCATTTTGCAAAACAATAACATGTTGCCTTACATTCAGACAATGACAAAGTGTCATATAGAAGACTGTATTGACTCAACTGAAGCTAATGGCATTTTCTTTATCCTGTGTTTTTAATCCAGATCCTGAAATCACAAATGCTGTGGCCTCTGAGGAGAAGCCAGATTATGTGCTGTGAGTGTAAACATATTTTGATATCATTTTGTTGCAATCATTTGGCATAATTTAATTTTACACAGATAGTGTCTATTCAAATATGTGTTGAAAACAAACCGTGGGTGTAAATCTGAAAATTGAACATTATATTGAAACTATACAATTTTTTAAAATCGCATTTGCTATTTTTTCTCATTCATTTACAGTGACTGATTTAGTTTTGTCTTTGTATTTATTGCTGTTATTTACATATATGGTTACATAACTGGTTCTACTGAAACATACAATGAAGAATTGTCTCCAATGGTGAGGGATCTTTAGCCTCGTCTATGTTCTTATGCTCCCATCTTGTGTCAAGAAGAGGTACTACACTAATAGACAATTTGAGGAAATGGCTTCTTTCATCTCCTTGCAGCACATACGGCACCATCATGAGTTTGGAGCAGCGTGAGAGGTACCATGAGGATTTCTGTGGCGAGTATGATGAATACAAAGACCTCCACTCCCGGATTGCCACCATAACTCACATGTTTGTTCAGCTAGGAACCAAAATCAAAAGCTTGTCTCCTGGCACGCAAGAATATAAGGTACATACATTCAAGCAGATCTGATCTGATACATGCAATACATGCTAAGGTATTGTTTTATGCAGATGACTTATTTTTGGAATAAAATTGAATGATTTGTGTTTTGTACTTTTTAGATAATGGAAGAGCAAATACTAGAAAAGTACAACAAGTATCGAAAGGTAAGTCAAACATTTAAATGGTTTTATTTGAAAAAACCTAAATGTTATTTAAGCTGAATCCTTGATTACTTTCAACAGGACCCCAATAATTGTATACAGTGCCAATAATCTACTGAACCTATGTACTGTGTAAACATAACTGCCCTTTTTAATCATTACTAATCAGCTGCTTGAAATGCCAGACATTATGCTCAAGGACTACTTAAAAATCATTTGAAGTATGGCCATTCTTTCAACACAGCTTGACCTTGGATAATTCAGAGATCTGAACGGTGCAGGCTGTCTTTTTCATTGTTGTTTCAGTGTTCTTCATTTAGCTGGGCCCTCACACAGCCCTGCTCTCAGCTTCACTGTGCTGCCAATATTCCCTTAGATCTACATTCTGTTGCGTTAGTAACTTGACTTTCAAGTCGCAGAAAGATAGACTTGAAAGAGATCAAAGCAAATGAAAGCTAGTTTTATGAAAAGTAGTTCTTATGTGAAGCATGCAATTATATTAGCTATATAGTCATGATAAATTTAAGACCGTCACAACACTGCTGAGACTATAGTCTATATTCATGATGTTCCATTTCCGGGATTGCTGTCGTTCTGCTGGAAATTTTGCTGTCTTTCAGCTGGATGTCTTTTAACTTCTGCTTTCTTTGCGTTTACATTTTAAACTCTGGTCAATTAACGAGGACCGTGGTTAACGGCTCCTCAGATCTCTGCAGGGTGAATCCAGACCGCTAGCTAGACTGTACAAACTTGCAATATTCTGTCAAATCGTAGTTTTTTTGTTGCAAGACTGAAAAACAACCTTTTGAACGTACACGTTCCACCAAAACAAGTTCCTTTGCGAGGCTATTTTGCATTGGCAATGTGGCTCCGTCTGGTGCTTAGACAAACTATGCAACGCCAACACTCAACATGGTTGACAATCCGTATTTATTTTTTTAATATAAATTTATCTGAAGCATTTGTCATGAATGATTTTGCAACTGTCCTGCACATTTGGTCCATTTATTTCCTCCTCTTCTTCATCAGTTCTCCTAAGGAATAGGTTTCTCATCCTGGGTATTATCCATAACTTGGCTAAGGGGCAAACTTTTTTTTTTTTTTAAAGGTAGCTGGTTAAAATATAAATCTTTTTGCAAATAATGTGAAAACCTTTTTTTAAAACTACTTTCTCATTTCCCACCACAGAAGTTCCCAGGCTACAGGGAAGAGAAGAAACGCTGCGAATATCTCCATGAGAAACTGTCCTACATCAAACAGCTCATCAGTGACTATGATGTCTCTCACGCTTCTTCATAGCATTGGCTCTCCCCTTTATCAGATGTCTTTAAAGGGAGCCCCCTTCTTTGCATAAACAACAGGTGTCAAACAAAGCGTTTTTACCTGAGACTAAAATTAAAGGTTTTGGATAAAACTGCAGACTTCAACAAGGACTGCCTCTGCTGGGACCATGGATGAGGCTGTGAGCACCAATGATACAAATCAGTAGCAGGTTTTACTCTGGTATTTGTAGCTCTATTTGTTTTGAAGATGTAATTTCTAAAAGAAATAAGATCTTGGAAGGCATCGGTGCACATCAAATTACCACGACAGACAAAACCCCTATGGTCTTTGCCAGCGTCAGTGTAACCATTTTGATGGACATATGTAAAATGTAGCAAATGTGGCTTTTAACTTATTTCCTTTTTTTTTTTAAACTTAAGTCAAACATTGCTCCAAGACTCCCTTTTCCCTATTTTTTATACATTTAAAGATTTCAAAAGGCAGTGTACTATTTAATTCCATATCACATTTGCTTCACACATGATTGAAGTAGCTCTGTGCAAAAAAATGTTTTTTAAAGTAATTTATCAGCTTTCATAAAGGGTGTGAGATAATTACACTTGTTCCCATTGCAGTTTCCCTTCAAGTTTCAGGCATTTAAACCCATAGTGCGTAGATTCTTTCTTCCCCACGAGGAACATACATGATCCAAGCCTTCTGTGATCTCGCACCACCCTCACCTCTCCTCCACCTTGTTGCTAGTAGCAAAGGAGGATACAGAGGATTAAAAAACATAATGGACTCTTCAGAAGAGGTAATTATCTTCACTCGATTTTCTGCGTGCGGACGACATCAGTTTTTGAACATAGCCATACTGAGAAATACAGAGAGAGTTTTGTGGAGCTGATCAGTGAAAAGCTTTAACTTGAAGGTAGTTTTAAAGCGGTTGCTGCATTGGCATCAACATATTGAAACATAATGTTTTAATAAAAATCTAGAAAAAACGTAGTTATTGTATAGGAAATAAGTGAAATAATTTCACCCCTGGCAGAAAAACCATATTTTTACGACTGTAATAAAAATATTTTTGACATACAGCCAGTATGTTGGCCGTACTGTTCACCAATGATCTGATTAGCTTGTTTCATGAGTGGAGCATTTGGTCCTGACTTAATGCAACACTAAAATCAAATTCTTAACATACATAACATTTTAAAGCAGCTGAATCCAATGGAAAAAGGAAAACATTCAAATACTTTGATATGTTAATATTGAGGTACATGCTGTCTCCCAAATGCACTTGTGTTTAAGTATTTATTCACCACACCTCTTTATTTTGAGTGGCTGGTAAAAGGATCAAAATACGTGGCCTTGATGGCTGTTGAAATAATTTGTTGAGGAAACACAATTTTCCTTCTCAAAGATATTACTGACATTGTTAATCAGGCACAAAGTGTAGTTTCAAGTATTCTAACCTACTGGAAAGAAGTATCTTTCTCTCATTTTCTCTTTCTCAGTTACTGATGTATTTATTTTAAGTCACCTTCTTCTGTGTTGTTGTTGTTGTGGTCTCCTCAGTTTGAAGCATCCAGTCTGGTTAGATCAGTGTTTTGTTTGTTCCAAGTAGCTGGGAGAGGTTAGGAGCAGATCAAAAGTTTGCCTAACATAGTAGCTTTTGTCACTATGTGAAGAGTGAATAGGTTAAATCTGCCCCAAAGTCCTCTAAATATTACTTCTGAAACGGGGAGGTTATCAGCCACTTTACCCAACACTTGAGCTGTGTCTGAAATTGATCGCTTATTCACATTAAAGCAAAAAGAGTATTGCATTCACATTGTATTGCCTTGTTGGATTATTTTTGGTAATTCCGCAGCACTACAAAATGGGGGACTAAACTAAATTGGGCTTTGCCTTATGTAGCGAATAATTTCAGAGTCAGCTCTAGCTATTTGGTCTTTAGGGAAATATTTGCCATATTGGTAAAAGTATACATTTTCTACATTATAACCAGTTCTGGTACTATTTAGCCTGAGGGGTTATTGTCCTTCAGTTTCCAGTTAATAATCAGTGCCCATTTTGGTTTTTGCACTAAGCCCACTCTGAAAAAGGGGACAACAGGCTATTAAAAAATTCCATTCAGATTGTAATTTTTCTTTGTTTTATGTTAACTGAATGTCATCATGCAGTCAATAACTTAGAAGCCTTAAAATTATCCTTTTCTTGGACAACATTTCTAAACTGCCCATATCAGCTAGGAGTGAGTATCCACACACATCTCTTATCTGCCTTATCTAACTGTTAACTGTTACATTTAAACCTGTCTTAGTAATTTTGCTGTTTTAAATGAACGCCAACGGTGGCTTTTGCACACATTTGGATATTACTTTCTGAAGGAAATGTTTAAAAATTTAATTCAAAATGGTTCAATGCACAGTTTGATGGGCTATGATGCCATAGCTGACTCATCAGTGGCATTTGGAATCCTTCTGGTACTTGTGTTTTCATAATCATGATTGAGATATATGGTCAGGTGTTTATCATTAAGAATACCACTTTGGTTTATTCTGCAACTGATATTCCCGTTGTCGTCAAGTCTGACTCAGCTCTGAGCACATGGGGCATTTTGATTGGAAGACTGTCTGCGGGGATTTCTGCTATAGTTCAAGCACAAAAAATAACAATACTGAACAATCCATAGTCTGGAAGACAGAATATTTCTTCCAAAATCACTAGATGGATTTTATTTATCTGTGCAAGTCTTAATCGCAAGCTTCAAAAACAAACTTCATGAGGTGTTTTGTTTTTTTGCTGAATATTTACAAGGCACCAGTATGTTGTGTTCAGAATAATAGCAGTCTGTTTAAAAAAAGTGAATAATGCTCAAACCTTAGAATAGCTTTTAATTCCATAATAGCACTGCATTCGGAACACTGCACATTCAATTCCAAATCAAAACATGACCAAAATTGATCAAGTTTGTGTTATACCTTTACAGAAAGGGAAGTGAAGAAAAAAGAATATTGTGTTGTTCAAAAATATTGCAGTAATTGCATTTTTATTTACAAATTCAAAAATGTACTGTTTAACCTGAAACATTTCTCAAGGGTTTGCTTTACTTTGAATCACTGCACTAATATTTAGTTGCATAACCATTATTTCTGGGAACTGCTTCACATCTGTTGCATAGAGTCGACCAACTTCTGGCGCGCGTGTGCGTGTGCGTGTGCGTGTGCGTGTGCGTGTGCGTGTGTGTGTGTGTGTGTGTGTGTGTGTGTGTGTGTGTGTGCGCGCACCTGTGGTATTCCAGCCCAGTACGATTGAGCTACATTCCACAATTCCTCTGCATTACTGGGTTTTGCCTCAGAAACAGGATGTTTGATGTCATCCCACAAGTTTTCTATGGGATTGAGGTCCAAAGGCAGTTCCTCTTCAGCATTTATCAACATGATCCATGATCCCTGGTGTGCAATAAATGGGCTCAACACCACAGTATTAGAAACCTCCCCATAACAAGATTTTTGCACCACCACGCTTTATTGTCTTCACAGTGTACTGTGGCTTTTTTTTAAACTTTAAATCTTCTTAGATTTTTTTTCTGGAGCTTATCATTGGTTGAGCCTTTACCATTTTGGCTATTCTTTGAACCATTCAAATGGTAGTTGACCATTTCTTGCCACGTTGTCCAGGATTTGGATGCCATTTCAAGGCATTTGGAATCATTTTGGCTGAGCAGCCTATACTTTTCTGCACTTCTTTACGTTTTCCCCTCTCCAATCAAATTTTTAATCAAAGTCCGCTGTTCCTCAGAGCAATGTCTGGAACAACCCATTTTGCTGAGCATTTCAGTGTGAAATGCACTGTAACCAGCATGCACAACATTTGTTTCCTTCTTTCCTTAAATATGGGCCATAATTGACACCTGTTTTTTTCACAGAATCAATCACCTCACTAACTGAACACAACACTGCTATCATTTTGATCATGCCCCTTTCAATTAGAGATTCAATCACACAGAATGAGCAGTATGCATGTCATGACTGTTGGGTCTGTTGGTTTTCTATGACTCTACAACACTTACTAGTAAATTATTTGCCATAAAAGAATTTCACTTGTACCAAAAAATATGATTCATGAGGTTAGTGATGTTGGACTACTATTATTTTGAACACAACTGTACTGCACGTCTTTCTCTACCACTGTACATACCTGCTAAAGGGAAAGCCTTGTCTTTGTTGCAGAGAATTCAGAGAAAAGGGTATGCATTATGAACTGTAATTTTCAAATACATACTTTCTCTTTTCTTGTTGTTCAAATTTCAAATAAATAAATGATTTTATTGTGTTACAAGTCTTGCTCTTTAATTTTTCTATGCAGGTAATCCGCATCTTTAATGGATCAACATCATTCATGTTTTCTTTAATCAAGTTATTCAGCTGTCGTCTGCATCTTTGATGGTTGTGTTCACTGGTATATTGATTGCTTTTGTCAAGTGAAAGCCTAGCTCATGGGAGTATTAGCCAGGAGGAATATCTGGATTATAATCCATTCATTACCCAATCTAATGAATTTGTAAAGTATAACTGCTAACTATAACTTGATGGCTTAGAAACCCAACATTTACAAGGTATAACCCAATTAAGGGATGTAAACATGTTCTAGTAGAAACACACCTGTTTCCTTTAATGTTTGAAAGATAATCCACTAAACATAATGAAAGAAAATGTAGCCCATAAAAACACTTTTATGTAATTTCTCACTATTGACTGATTCTAGTAATTTTTGAAGGCTGCAAGATAACTAATTAAAACCTCAAAGTCTACAACATACAACAGTGTTGTCCTCTCAAAAATAGCCCTAAAGCAAAGAATTGGACCTATAGCCTACTACTGCTCCGTGGCAGGCTAGTTTTTTTTCATGCAGGATGGTAGGGGAAGACTCATTCCTGATTGGCTCGCCCTGACATCCTTACCCTTACCATAACCAATCCCACTCCTCTTGCCTAAACATAACCAACCCAACCAGAGCAGGCAACGAGTAGCCATTCAGGTTAAGTTTCCTAATAAGCAGTCATGAGTCTTTACCCTATCATCCTGCACACACAAAAAAAACGCCCGCCGACTTATCAACAGTTGTCATGACGACCGTGATACACTCATAAACCTCCACGACCGCTCGTGTGAACATCTAAGGTAAGACAATTAGCTACATTTTGAGCCTCGAGGTGAAATACAGTGTATAGCCTATATAGCTATGTTTTAATTCATAACTAACCAAAGGTCAATATGACCCAATGCGAGTATTCTTTCCGTTGTGCAGTGAATTGCTTATTTGGCTAATAAAATAGCCTCTTTCTCAACCAGACCTAGACAGTAACATTAGCTACATATAACGTTAAATTGTAATTATGCATCGACATGGACATGGACATCTACATTGTGTCTGTGTTAGCTACTCCAAATGAGTTTATTGTTACTTTGTAAGCTTATATTTACATTGTTGTAGCTAACTGAGTAGGCTAGCATTTAGTTAAGTAACGTTAGCTAGCTAACTTAATGTAAGTTTTGGATTACGTTCCTTTACTGGAGTAACGTTAAATCTATTAAATGCTGTTTTATACTTTTACTTCACTTATTCGGAGGCAATGTTTGCAGATGTAATTCCAAATACGGTCAGTTAACAACAATTAACTATGCAGATTCCCACTTTACAAAACACATGATCATCTTACAAAATGGGTTTTTAACAGATGAGGCTACAAAGCAGTTAGAAATAGCTGAACGTGAAAATACTTCCTATAGGAATGATGCATTAACGTGCATCATTCCTATAGGAAGTATTTTCATGGTCAGCTATTTCTAACTGGAAGTATATTAATAATAAATTAAGTATATTAATAAATAATTCTATATAATTTAACACTCTTAAAAGGACAATTTTGTACGATGAATGTACTCATTTTAGTGGTTTAGATAATGCTATCTGTCCTTTGTATGAATGCTGAACATTTCCTTGTGATGGTGTATTTTTATCACGTGTAACTGATCCCACAACACTGCATATAGCCTACTGTACATCCGCATGGTTAGACATAACTTAAAACAAAAGGGGGATGTGTGTGAAATCCTTTCCTGGCTCATTAATGATAACTCCTCTACATTACCATGATTTCTTAAAAACACCATTAAAAATACAAAATTCAAAACAAAGTATGTTGTAAACATGTTTGTATTTATTTTTTTATACATAGGATGTCGATGGACAACAGAGAAGGTACCCAAGACGCATACATGGAGGCAGCTTGCAAAACAGAAACATCCAGAAAGAAAACGCCTAGTTTGGAACTGTCCGGTGCAGCACAGGTACAGATGGGGAGTTTACAGTTTTTGGGATATTTCTGGAAAGGAATTCAAGTTAAACTTAACATAACAAACATAACGTACTTGACAAACCATCTGCGAAAAAACTTTCTAAACTGTATAATATGTTCACCCCTAGCCCAACAATATATATGTCCAAAAGGGATCTACAGCCACACAAAGCCCTTGCTTTTTATTCTACTAATGACAGTAAATAGGCTATTAAATAAAAAAGAAATCAGTGTTTTCCAAAGGAAATATGGGTAATCATTATTTTTGCTGTGACTTATCTATTAGCTTCCAGAGAGCACCAACTGCTTGGCATGCTCAGAAGACGGCAAGTACCTCAGCCTAGGTTGCTCCGAGGGCTTGTCTGTGTGGTGCGCATCTTCTCTGATCTGTGCTGCACAATGGCAGCAGGACACACTGGAAATAACATGTATTCAAATGACCAGAATGGCTGAGAGAGCCTATCTGCTTGGCACTGTTGATGATATGGGTGGGTAGTACGCCTCTCTCATTCATCCTCTCCTGCATTAAACATGTAGATAGTCGGAGTTTTGAAAATTAACGAAATACAGATTTATATTAATGTGTACAATTGAAATGCTTTAGCTCAGAGATCTTCAACAGGGGGTCCGGGACCCCTAGAGGTGCTACAGAGTTACTGCAGAGGGGGGCCTCCAAATTATTATTATTATTTTTTAAGTTTTTCAAAAATGTAAATCTCTTAACATGAATCCAACATATTATTAGCAAATATAAGTCCCCAATATTGATAAGCTTACTGGCCTATATGGTAGTCACTAAGATAGCCATCCACAGTGAAACCTACACAACTGCACTGAGACAATAATACCTGTTACTTAGTGGAAATGAAGGTTTAAACCCATCATACTGACATCAGCTGTTATCATCTTCCACTACAGGTGTTGCCAGAGTCTTTGCATATCACCGTGAAAATATTCACCTCCTCAGTGTTATTAACATCATGGTGCGTATTGTTAATGTCATTTCTTTAGTTTCACCTTATATACCTTGGACTGTTTGTGCACCACCAATTTTTTTGTACTTAACAATGAAAAAATATAAGAGAAATCGATAGAGAAAGATCTAAATCATGCAGTGTTAGGTCTTTTTTACTTTGTTTAGTGAAATGGTGTGTAAATTCACTTTTGAATTTATGTAACTCCTTTTAGAACAAAAGTGAAAAATAACTGATTCAAAATAATCATCTCCATATCAGGAAAATATCAACAAAAGGAGCATTTGCTTGACATTTGAACTGTCTGAAGGGGGAGATTATGGAGCGGCATCAATCAGCTGTAAGTATGGACTTTACTCTCAGTCTGAGCTATTTTTAGTACATGATTTTAAAAACGTCAAGTTCAAATATTGATTCACATGGCTTTCACATCTCTACCAGGTAACAGTATTGTTTGGCTTGAGGTCTATCACTTTCCCTCAGAATCATGGCTGAAAGAGTTAGACAAGAGAGAGAGAGAAAAACAGGTAGGCCTACTGTACAGAATTTGATTGGTAGGCTCTTGTCAACATGTTGTGTCTCCACTTTTGGGGATTCCTAATTTTATTTAGTTTTTTACATGTCATTGAATTACAACTTATAACTTTACATTTTTAGTTATTTTAAGAAAAAGAATAAACTGAATAATTTTTTTATCCTCAGGACCCAAACCTATCCCGAGATCTGGATGTGAAATGGTCTCCAGTTGCAATGGTGATTAAAATCAAGCCACCCAAAGTTCCAGCAGGTACAACTGAAGCTTGAACAACAATGTATGTAACTATTGTGTGGTTGATTGACTGAACAGAACAGAAATCCATTTTGTGTGTGTGCGTTGTGGGTGTGTGTAACTGATGCAGATGGGTATGTGCTTGCATGTATCTCTGTTGGTGATTACTGTATCTCTAGTTTTAATGACGTAATTGTCCCCAAAATCTTTAATGTTATTGCTGTTTCAAATATAAGTTAAAATTAGCATGAGCACACATGCCAGGTAAGAATCAATATCCCAGCATGTGTCTTTTGTTTTACAGCGACGGCATTAGATGATCCCCTTAAGGTGTTGCAAATGACAGATTTTTTTACGCACTGTTTGACTCTGGATGAAGACACCAGCAGCAGTCGTGAATGGGAGGAGTCTTTTGATACAAGTGCAGGAAAAACAAAGGAAACGGATGAAAGCCCAAGGTACGATAAAGTTTACTCACATACAGTACAATCAGAATTTCACAGCTGAGCTCTGTTATAGATTGTAAACATCTAATACATTGTCTAATATATTAAAGTCTTTGCATGTTATATTGTTTAGCCTTTTAAGTTTCTTTTTATATTTTGGTCGGGCTCCGGACCCTCTGACTCCGCTGAAACCAAAATTGAACCATTGGTAATATTGCCTGGAAATTATGTAAACGAGTAAAATGCATGCAGATGCTCAGCCTTCTTCTTCTGTCATATCAGTTACATGGAATCTTTTTCAGACGTTGCACCCAGCACTTTCTTCTGCCTTGTGGTCAGTTTCCTGGTGACAGTAAAGCAAAGTCTCAGCCAGGTTTGTAATGGAGAGGGGCGGAGTGTTTAGCTTATTTTTCCAGTATTTGAAATGTGCGAGTTGAATATGTACATTTTCTGTGATTGGCTAGTACTGTTTCAAAGCCCTTTACACTAAAAAAATTGACAAAAGTAGTTGTCATAATAATGTCATCTTTAATCTCTGACCTTTTCTCAGCTGGATTGCCTGCGGCTGTCTGTGTGTGGTGGGGTGGTAGCCATCATCTTCTTCAGTATTTGCTACAAAAAGCACCAAAAAACAAACCAGGTAGGATATTTATTTGTTCAATTATGAATCTGCCTTGTTTTTAATAGCTCACATCTACTTTTTCCTTTGTCCTAGAACTGGTAATTGGCATACGTTTCTGGTTTTGACCCTTCTCTTTTTGCAGCAGATGTGGAACCCATGCCAGATGTGTTGTGGCCCAATGCAAAGGAAATCCTTTGTTCTGCTGTTAGTAGATGCACCCGTTACATAGCTCTTGGGCTTGAGGATGCTTTGGCGTGTGTGTGGGACAGGCAGTCTGGTGAGCAAATCCTAAAAGTTTCTACTTTCACACTTCCGTGAGTCATAGAATTTATTCAAGCTCTTCATCTCAGTTAGTTGTGAGATATATTTTGGATTTCCCCAGAAAGAAACTGAAAAGCGATAATGACAATGAATTGTTGCAGCAAAACTTTCTCTCTGTGTGTGTGTGTGTGTGTGTGTGTGTGTGTGTGTGTGTGTGTGTGTGTGTGTGTGTGTGTGTGTGTGTGTGTGTGTGTGTGTGTGTGTCTGTTGCGACATGTTAACAGACTTGATTTTTGCATGCTTGTTTTGTTTGAAAGGTTTGTAATAATTTTTATATTCTTCTCTCAGGGTCTCCATTGTCTGTTGTCTTGGTAACAGCGGCAGACAGTGCCTTCTTAAGGATGCAATTTGTGGATTACTGGCCAGAATCTCCTGATGATTCCCAGTCTTTTACTGCAGCAAAAGTCTATATTTTGGTGTTGTGTAAAAGTGGAGCAATGCATACAGTCACCACAGGACGAGGGGCACAATCCTGCACAGTGCAGCTCTCTGAAAGGTTGTCTGAGTTTGACTTACTTTCATATTTAATGTATGCATCTAAACTTTTTCCTATCAAATGAAATGCAGTTATATTGTATCAAACAAAACATTTTCACACGTGATTTCCTACATCTCTACAGGCCAAAAAGCAGCGGCGACCTGCCGACTGTCATTGCATCAGTGCCATTCCTGCAGAGTTTGGTAGAAACAGTGCCGTTGTTGATAAAATGTTAAAGGTCATAATACAATAAGGAATTTCTAGAGAACATACAGTGTTATAATTTTCAACTCTTGTGTGTCCTGCTGCCTTATTTTTCTTGCCTCAACTAGTCACTTGTGGTGCAAAGAAATGGAAAAATGTTCCTCCAAGATGTAATCAACAAAACCACTGTGTGCTTCTTGATTCCTCCCACAAGTCATCTGATCGCCACACCCTGCAATCCTGTTTATACTCTGAACAGCAAAAAGCAGACCCTGTACATACAAGGTAAACCCAAAGCCGCAGTTTAGTTTAGTTCAGTTTTGCATTACACAATAGCAGAAGAAATACTGGCGACATTGTAGGAGAGTATGCCTTTTAGTAAGTTCATATTAACTTCGATATGTACTGTATGTAACAAAAGAAATGGAACTATTTAACAAAATGCTTTCATGTCTTATGCAGGTGACCAGAACCCCAGCTGCAGTCTTTCTTCTGAAGAAGGAAGGCAGAGTCAGCTTCTCATCTTCCGTTTTGGAGAGCCCGACATATTGAAGCAATATGCTGTTTCACTTCCAGACTCTCCACAACAACAAAACACACTGAGCTGTGTTAATCTAGAGGAAACCTGCAATCTTTACCTCCACCAAAGGTTGCATTTGTTTTGTCTTTCTGCAGCTTTAATCTGAATGTGTACTCCAAAGATGAGTCCAACGATATGTAGACTCCTACCCTAAGGACAAAGCAAAAACAATTCATAGTTAAATGTTTAGTAAAGTCTTGTATTTATTTTTTACATGTGCAGAGCACTATCTGTGGGAGAAAGGAACAAAGCCATAACTCAGACATGGAAGCAGCTACATGAAACTGCAGTGATGGTGCAACAAAGACACAGCAGAGCTGCCGCTACCTGAAGAACAGCAACACATTTGTTTTGTACAGAGGTACCATTGTGGGTAGCGTTTGTGTGCATGTTTATTTTAATTTAATGCTTCTTTTAATTCCCAACACCTTCACTGCACTATTCTCCTCGACACACACAGGGGTAATTTGTCCATGTGAAATTGCTGCAATTAGTGGAGTATAGTATATATGCTGTATTTATCTTACTTTAAAAATAAATGTAATAAAGTCATTGAAAAAGTTATGTTTAATTGTGTTTAAATTATCTTAAGACGTTGCCTTAAACATATTTTTGCATACAATGTGTAATATGACCCCACAGGTCCAAATGTGACCGTACAATACCAACATCTCCAGTTTAATTTGCTTTTAAGACAAATCAGACAGATTAGAATTTGTATTGCCATTCAAATGGAATTGTTTCTTGTGTTGAATTAGGCAACATTTGTATGCCTCCGCACCAGTGGCAAACCTGTTTTCAGGTCAGTCTGTCCTGAAATAAAAACAAGCCAGAATGTTTTTTTTTTTCCCTATCCCAGAATATTAATTTGTGCAGCCAGATTATACTCCAGCACTGACAGAGCGCTGTGGAGCGAGGCTAAGGTCACTTTGATTACACATAACACTTTTTCAAACTCAAGAATTCATACACTAAAAATAACAAATGTCTAATAGGATAAAATTATGAAGTGATGATTATTTTATACCCGAAAGGTTAAAGGTCAACTTCACTGTAACATCATGATGTTCTTCAAAAACAAATTGCTGATCCTTATTAAAAGCCATAACTTTGAAACAGAACGGGAGATTGTGATCAAATTTCACATTTGGTCGGATACTAAATTAGTGACACTTATCTTGGGGTGCCCACCTTGAAACTGTGGTGATTGTCCAGATCTGTGTTGCTAGGTTGAAGATGTGTGTGAAACATCCGTTTTTTGCCAGAAAATATACTTAATACCTATTTAATGAATTGGTTGGCGGAGAATTCAGCCACAAGGCAGTAATTCTAGTTATATCTTTTGCTGGAGGGCTGTCCTAATATGTATTTTAAAAGGATGACTGTATTCAGGCTTGTTTTGACTAGGCCATGTTTAGTTCTCATGGCACGTAGGCTTTTTGTCATTTTTGGGGTCCTTGGATGTTTCATATGTTCATATTTTTTAATGTCAGAAGAAAGACACAAAACCAGGACAGGGTGCAGAGATTTTGCTTAATTTAATAAGCATTTTACAATCTGTCATGCAACAGTCTTGAAAAATATACTCATTCAGGGCTTCGACTGTTTACACTGTGAAATGCACGTTCTTGGGCAGCTAAACAGTCTCATGCCACTGATAATAAAATGTAAAGAAAATCAAATGTTTGATTCAACTGTTTGATCCCTTGAACCCACTAAGAAATTATCCCAATATTCAGCAAAATAGAAAGTAAAAATTATGAATCAGTTTTAGTTTTTAGTTTAGTTTTAAAGGCATTTCTTTGTTAAAAGAAAAGAAAAGAAAAGCAAAAGCAGAAACCCTGCTTTTCAGGTTTATGCAGACTGGTGGGCAGCATTTGCAGCTGGGTGTTATAGTTTTATGTGTGGCAAAATGATACATTCAAGCTACTGCAGCTATCACATATTGTCCATATTTAATGAGTACCAGGGTAACAGCAAATTAGTTGAATATGGGTGTGATGGGCTCACAGTGTCAGACGATGGTAATCTATCAAAGAGCATATTGTTTATCCATATCCAGTCTGTACTGCACGGCTGTTAAAGGATTCCTAATTGGCTTTCTGTACTAGGTTAGATTCTGTATTAGCATTTATTACATCAGGGATGGGCAACTGGCGGCCCCCGAGCCACATGCAGCCCTCCTCCGCACTTGCAGTGCATCCCGAGAATCAATTTCCAAATATCAATAAATCCCTGATTTAGATCAATAATGGAAATTCTTGTGCCTGAATGTTTTTGTTGTGGAGCATTTATTTTGTATCATTTGTATGACATCTCTCCTGTTGTTGGCATAGAAACACGTTACAACATCGTTACATCTCTTATACTCCATGTTCACCAGTTGTATCAGATCATACTGTAGTGTCTGTCTGTGGAAAGGAACTGGTACTGATAAAGGTTTTAATACGTGCTTGAAAGGCTTATTTGAATTTCCAAACAGCTTTCCTGAGGCTTGATGCCAAAAGGCCAAATGTCATTGAGAGCGTAATGAAAGCGCAGGTGCTCTATTCAAAGAGGCTTGTGTCATTGTCAAAATCAGATTTGTACCAGGGAAACGAAAATCAGACAATAAAAATAATGAGGCAACGGGGTCTTAAATTAAACTAAGCACCTGCAACGAGGCAGAGACTTTTTTCTAATCATAGTCACTGTTTGCTGGGAGGTTGATGTTATTTAATAAGTTGTTTGTGACATTTTTGCTTCATCAACATTTTCTTTTATTATAACATGTAAAAAAAACTTCCTGTTATGACTTCCAGCTTCAAACCATTTTAAATATGTTCTCCATTTCTGAGACGTCCAATTAACTGTGTGTTATGAAGTTGACAAAAGGAGTAGTTGGACATTTTGGAAAATATACCTTTTCTCCTTTTGCCAAGAGTTAGATATGAGAATAATCTACCACTCATGTTTGCACGGCAGCTAATAGCTGAACACATTGAACACTTTAAATAAATAAAAAATAAGGAGCACTTTATTATCGTGGTGGCAAAATGTATTTATATATCTATAAATTGAATTATTTGGTGTTCTTATTTCAGTAAATGCATGCAGAAGAAATTAATGTCATATATAGGCATCAATTTAAAGAATGGTTACAGTTTCCTATCTCAGTTTTAAATGGTGATGCTTGTATCCGCAGTATAGAAGTGTATTCATTTCATTCAGCCATGTGATCTGGAGGGCTTAATTACACCCCTGCGCCCAGATTAAATATTTTTTCTAGCGTTAATGCACTAATTCTAATTCGGTCTCTCACTTCACTCCATTTAAGGTTAGGTGAGTCACTGCACCGGATGTTACCGGTCTCAACCATTCTGTGTTATGCATTTTACTTATTTTGTGCAGGTTTTTTCTCCTATAGAGCTGAGGGGGATTTTAAAAATTTTGGTTATCTCTGCCACATATACGATTTTTCACAATTTAAGACTAGAAATGGCCTTTCCATTTGCACGCTATGACTCATTACTGATTAGCAGCAGCAGTCCCCTCAGGGGTCCTGCTGCTTCAATTCACTACAGACATGGATGTGTGTTTGCATGACAGAGCTGCACCGAAATTGCATGAAATAAGAATTGGCGTTTTAGCTATATTTGCTGATAATTATTTTTTTCTCCACTTCTGGCTTGTATCTGTACCCTTTGAAAAATCTGCAAAATTCCCAACAGTAATGGATTCACAATACACTTAAAGACACTTTAAACTCCAGTGAATACATTTATTTCAAGACGACATCAAGTTACAATGTACAGAACATATACATTTATTTATAACAGAAGCTTGTTATGTTAGTGTATTGTCAATTGTGTACATATTTTATGAAGCTTCCACTCTTCAAGGAATTGATTTTTGGCCTTTGTGTTTTGTACAGAAGCATGTTACAATTCAAAAGTCAAAATGACACGCTGACCGTCAGACACTGAATAAATCAAACTAAATAAAACCGCTTCTCCACCCTGTACTCTCCTCATATGACGCTCTCAGGGCTGGACTGCTTTGGATCTCTCTCTGCACTGTTGTCTGCTGTTAAAAAGCTTTTTCTTGTTGACGTCAACTCTGCTTTGCTGTGGTTATCTTCACAGCTCAACGTGAACCTCTCCTGGCTGGCAGGGCTCACCTCTCTTTTCAGTGGCAAAGAGTTGCTAGCACAAGTGAAAGATGCAGTTAAAACCGTGATGTTTTCCAGGTCGGACCTCGTGGTGGCATTGCAGTAAAACCTCCGGAGCCCCTTACGGAAATGAATGGTGAACAGGCCATAGATGACTGGGTCCAGGCAGGCGTTGACGAGCCCAAAGATGAAAAGGATGTGGGTTAGTGAGTGGGAGACCTTCCCCTCAAGGTCCTCAGGGAAGAACCAGTACCAGAGGCCCAGCAGGTAGTATGGAGTCCAGCAGATAATGAAAGACGAGACAATCACAATACTCATTTTTAGAGTTCTCATCCGGGCTCTGGGAATGTTATTCTTCGAACACCGCAAATGCACTTCATCAGAGGGCGCTGGGTGCAGAAAAGATGACAGACACATTATAAAAGACTTAAATGGAAGCAAACAATACATATTCTAATTAAAATATGCAAAATGTAGTGCTAATATTGCCTTTTGCATTCAAATTTTGTGTTAAAGATAAACAATCATAAACCTCACAATTAGGAGTGATTCACTTTTAGCTGTTGTTGATTCTTTATTTATTTAATGCTGCTCACAGTAACACAATAAATGAGATTCCAGTCACTTCCATATAAGCTGCCACAGCTCTTTGTGGGTTGAGGAGCAATCTTAGCCCAGCTTTATGAATGTACTTCACCACTATTAAAAGGGTCACACAAACTGCAGCAGAAGTTATGTTATACAAGAGCTAATCGCTGAAGTAAACTGACCCAAAACAATTCAGACTCCTTTTGAACTCACAGTTGTCCTTTTTCAGTCGTTTGGAGATCTCACAGAAGATCCTGGTGTAGCAGGTGACCATAATGACCAGAGGCAGCAGGAACAGGCAAGAAAAAGTGAACATGTTGTAGGCCGTTTCATGCCAGTGAGTGACAAAACTTCCACGCGTGGCACACTGAGTGAAGTCCTTGGGGTGAATGATGGACACATTGTGAAAAAGGAACATCTGAGGAGGGAAAGGAATAATAATCAGAAAGGCATGGAGACACCATTCATGGCTACTCCCATGTGTTTGGTGGTCACTGAAAACTTTCCATGTCCTGGTTGCCCTTCTGTCACCCATAGAGGCTGTTCCAGGACATGAGGTTAAGATGAGAAAGGTTAAGTTTGTTCAAATGTTGGTTGCACTAGACAAAATATATACAAAACTGTATCTCAATCATTAATTTAGCAATAAATGTTAGTCTACAGAATCCAGCCTAATGGTGAATGAGCTCAGAGGGAATAAACTACCGGCCACATTCATTGTAGTGATGGAAACAGTTGGTGAAAATCCTTTTGGATGACAAACCATGGAGGCATATGCTTTATCAGGCAGCGACAATACAATACAATATCTGTCCACAGGATAAATTTATTGTCAGAGATGGGAAGTAACAAAGTACAAATACTTTTTTACTGTACTCAAGTAGATTTTTCAGATATTTTAAATATACTCTAGTGTTTTTATTTATGTGCCGACTTTTTTCTTTTAATGCTTACATTTTTGACACGACTATTGGTACTTTCTACTCCTTACATTTGACAAAATTGACTCCTTAATTTAGTTTCAAATATTTTCAGTGGAGTTACCGTTATTTTTCGCGTAATCATTCAAATTTAATTTAACTGGATGGGAATGTACGTTGAACTTTCGTACCACTACAAGATGATTAGACAGATTCTGCTGCTGCCTAGTGGTTGTTAATCATAACTCTAAAAGTATGTGGAACGTATTAATTAATGTCTGTTTAGTAATTCATATTTCATCCCTTATTTTCTTTCCAGAAGCCATATGTTAAGAGGAAGATTACAAAAGAGAAACTGGATCTGTGAATTCTCACAGAATCCCAACTGAATTCATTTCTTGCTACTTAGTCAGAATGTTATTAACCTGGAGTCCCAGTCTCTGTCAAAATCATCATAATCATATATGTAATGTTTTAGGCCTATTGACATCCATTTGAAATGTAGCCATTGGCATATAAAGAGCCTGTTTTCCGTGTCCACTAAAGTTTCTCAGCTTGCACTGGAGTGACATATGTGGTCCAGGTAGCTTTGCATAAAAAATATTTGTCATTCGCAAGGCTACTTTTACTTTTATACTTTAAGTGAATTACCAAGCCTGTACTTTGTTACTTTTACTTGAGTAAAGAAGTTAAATCAGTAATTCTACTTTTACTAGAGTATTTTTAAGTATCTGTACTTCTACTTGAGTACAGGGAGTGAGTACTTTTGCCAGCTCTGTTTATTGTTGGATTTAGTCTTTTCATGCAATTTGATCACAAAAAGAAACAGACTCTTTAATGTTCGGCCGGCCCCTGTATTTTTTCAGGACACCCTGTTCTGCAGGCTGAGGCCAGACACAACACACGGCATGTTTAGTAAAAACCTTCTTTTAGCCTAATCTAATGAAAACAGTATCAGTGAACACCTGACCTTACCTGAGGGACTGACAGTATGACACTCATGCCCCACGCCACAGTCAGCATGATTCTGTTCCTCTTTCTGGCTTTACTGATAGCCAGAGGGTTGAGGATGGCTGACTGCCTATCCAGACTGATCACCACGGTGACAAAGGCGCAGGAGTACATTGCCTGCAGCTTAAGAAACATCAATAGCCTGCAGGCAAAGTCCCCAGCGAGCCACTGGACTGTGATGTTCCACACGGCATCCACAGGCATCACAATGAAGGTCACCAGCAGATCAGCCACTGTCAGGTTGATTATCAGTACCCTGACGTGGGATTTGCGTTTCCCATCTCTATGTGCCGCCAAAAGCACAGCAAGGTTGCAAAAGGTAGATATTCCACATAGAATGCAGGTTATAATCACTCTGATTTTGGCTGCTGTGGTAAATGTGGGCAGCTGCAGGGCATCATCCCCAACTGTCCAGTTGAAAAAGGGCGAGGAGTTGTTGCAGCTAGCGTTCAGTTGGTGGTCTGTTGTCAGACACAGATTGGCGTTCATTTTCTGAGGCTTGAAGAGGAAGCAACATTCTTCTCATCCACCGTGAAGAGCAGTGCTAATAACAAGATTAAAGCAAAAAGAGGCAATCAGGATGAAGATGGATGTATCACAGGCGATGAAGTAGGTGCAGGAAATCCAAACACATTAGTGTTAGAAAGGAAACACACATATTCCATACATATTATGAGTCCACATTTTATGAGTAATACATGTCTCTAATACAGCTCATCAAGAGACAGTAATATGCATATTGAAGTGTGTTTCGCATTTCAAATCAGTGAGGTGGAAAAATTAAGCTCACACACAGTGAGGGACAAGGATATAATGAATACAGTACATTCAGCTAATATTACATGGTATAAACTCATTAGCAAGTCCATGTTTTCCAAGAGTACATCTAATTGTAATAAAATGCAACAATTTACAAATGGCAATCTGCTGTGCAGAATTCCCTGTTTTCATAACAACATGAAAACAAGGAAGATACAAATTTGTTCGGATATATTAATCATGTAATTCATAAATATAATCATATCATAACAAAAATATTTGTTTCTCAGTCAACAACGATTTGAAAACTACAAACACAGAGGTCACCTATGACAAATCGTTGTGTGAGCCCTTTTTTATCAGAGCATCATGACTGTGATGTCCCACCTAGGGCAGGTTCCCCTTGATTGTTTATACAAGTTTACATAAAATTGGAGCAAAGAATGACATGTTTGTATAAGAGACATAACAGCATGTAAATAATAGTCATGTAAATATAATCAATGTGATGAAAAGCACTGATCATGCACACTTACGCACACGCGCTGCATGCATGCGCTTATCACTCATCCAGACTATCTCTCTTCTCTCTTGAATTTTCCTATTTTGATCGAGGTGAAAACAGGCAAATATGAATTTAAATCATTTGTCGAAACCTTTAATATTTTCTGTTCATAGTCTATCCCAAAGTGTTCTGTAAAAAAGATTCACAGACATTCAAATTTCTACGCATATGTGGATGACCTATGTCAGACAGACTGCATCTAACATGACTTCTTAAAGCCATCATACTAAATATCCCCACATTAAAAAACTGTTAACCTGCTCCACAGATGCCTTTGCGTGTGTAGGACGTTCTGATTGTATCCACAAAGAGAGGACTTATTATATATACAAGCAAATAAATTATCTAAAAGACAGGTTGATTACTATAAAAAAGACATTTCAATTAAGGTGTGTGGATATTGCGCACATGCTTTTCTATTGCCACATTTGACACCAAGTGCACGTGTAGCCTTAAACCACATTAAAAACAAACTAAACTATTCTACAGTATCTGTATATCTGTGCAATCTCAAAGTAGAAGAAAAAGCAAACTTACGTTCATGTGCAGCGGAAAGAAGACTGTGGGATGAGTGTTTTGCGCACTTCTGCGACCCCAAGTATTTAAAAACCACCGCAGGACGGAAGCCTCGTCGCTATTAATGCCTATTGGTTTGCCATACGTAGGCTGCTGTAAGTATTGCAAGGCATCAGGTTCACCGACACACTACAGCTCTTCAGTTCCTCTGCTACCCAGTGCGTCCTGTGCGTTTCCAGCAGCTCCACCTTTATCCATGTGCCAAGAGCTGTGCAACCACAAAAAAACCGGGGTGTGGCCTGACCTAATCTCCATATTCACTGACATGGCCTATTTGATAGGATGAAAAAAGATCTACATGTTAGGGCTAATGAACTATGATTGATGATCACCACAAAGCAAAAAAAAAAACACACCAATCATGTTTTTTTTTTGTTTTTTTATAAATTTCAGGGAGACATAGGCTACGTTGTTAGAAACCATAATGAAAAATATTAATTATAAAATCACAGTTTGGTGTGCTACTGCTGTTGTGAAATCCTCCAGATACACAATTACATAAGAAATGATTCATGAGAGAGGACACAGGCAACTGAGACTCTGCTGATTGGAAAACAATACTGTTTGACCATGTCTGCCAACAAACAACCTAACCCTGTCAGCTGAATCTGAAGATGATACATATCATTTGTGTAAAATGTGTATTACTTATTCATTACTTACTTCAATATCTACTTTTTAAAAATAATTCAGTTACAGAATTAAACAAACAAATGAATATTCACATTTTAACATGTTGTTTTCATAAATTTCTGAATTCCTGAAGGTGTCTACGTTCTTTATGTGAAGGAATGAAGAGTGTGTGATGATTTAACAAAGCACGAGATACCATGTTGTTGTAGGTGACACCCAGTATTTTGGGATACACTTTTCACAGAGAATATGTTAGATGGATTTCTTGTTTTTCTTAACCTTAAATATATAACTTACCTTAAATATATGTCTAAGGTTACTTGATATTATGTATTAGCCTAGTAGGATGTGTTTTTCCACCTTACCTTGCACTCTCTCCCTTAATCTCTCAATCTGCCTGTTACATGGTTACCATTCTTTTCTGCAAATGGCCCTGGATTCATCATAGCTAGGAGTTAAACAACAGATTAAACAAAGTGATCAGGAGCTCTGTAGGCTGAAACTGCATCAGCAAGCACAAACATTGCTGCTTTATAATTACGCTACTACGGGCAAGGAAGGAAAGACGATTTTTAAAAATGTTGAGCTATTGCTCTGATACTACCAAACTTCAGAGCTCTTACTGGGAAAAGAGAAAATACCCAAATCTTTTTCCCAATTAGGTATGTGGTTCTACATACTGTGGCTTATTCTTGGTGTAGATATATAGCAGCCGGAATGGCTAATGGACAAACACACTACTGACTGATCACTGTAATAAAATGCTTAGTGGTCACCATTTATGGCTGGGTATGTGTTTACACCTAAAACAAGTTGTCAACAGTAAAGTAGAAATTTACTCAAAGCATAAAAATATGTAAATTCTACATGGATTTAACATGTCATCCATTTTGCCTAATAAAAATGTTATTGAAATTTAATTTTTTTGCTCTGTTTCCATGGTAATGTTCCACTCAAAATTGAACAAGTAAAGGAAGCGGGGTGACAGGGATTAATTAAAGCAATCTCTCAACATTTTACATCACATCTTTCTTATACATTCCAGTTTAAAAACTGTAAAAAAATACAAAAGGGAAAGAGCAAGGGCCACCAACGGGCATAATTACAAAGTAAAAGGTCCATTACATAGTGCTATGGGAGAAATTAAAATATAGTGAGGGAAGATTTATGGCAATAGCAAGGGTGATAAAATAGCTGTCACCTCTGTCTCTTATTATTGTTTGATGAATTCCTTTAAATTATCTATGTCAGATTGAAAGTTTTTTCCCAGGCAAGCGTATGTCATCTCAATTTCCACTTTATGTATACCACATGTAAAGAAAATGGATTTAGTGTTTGCACTAGTGTGGATCGAAACATTTTCTGCTTTTTTTGCACATAAAAGTAAGATCATCTTTTTATCCAAATCTCATCCAAAAAGCCAGTGCTTAATTGTGATCTCACTTGGATGAGTACTGTAATTGATCATTCCCCTTGAGGCCGGGTGGTCTGCACGTTTTCTTTTTGCATATTATGTCTGGGTTCATACAGAACATTCCGCTTATTCAAATGATATATTAGTCAGCATTATAGTTATAGTTTTGTAGTGCCCCTCAAGGATCTGTCACTCTTCTTTTGAAAGAGATGAAATGGAACAATGGTATCATATACTTCTGTAAAAATGTTGTCAAATTGCAAGCAGTGGTATCTGAGACAGACACACTGTTATTGTAAGGGATAATGATACATTTATTAATGGAAAAAAATGACAGTGTTTGTCTTTAATTGATATTAAATGCAATAGAGATTAAAACCGTGATTTAAATGTGCTGTTGTAAGCACTTAAGAAATTAGTATAGGACATTAGGAGACATAATAAACCGTGTGGTGTTCAACTCATAGCCAGGAAGGAAGGGAACACACTGACCCAAAACATCTTGTTATTTGTCACCCTAGTCTTCCGGCATCATTCATCACAAGCCCTTGAAGGGAAGTGATTTTTAACACACACACACACACACATGCACAGGCCAGCCACAATTTTGTACCAAATCAAAACACAGCGTTTAAATTTGAACATTGGAGTTGTGAATATTGTTCTTTCGTCATGTCCAGCCAGGCCAAGGTTATGCACTGTTGCCCCCTTGCAACTTTTACCAGATGTTAATGTGAAAACTCTCAAAGAAGAAGAGTTGCCCATCTAAAACTAACCTCAAAAACAGCCTTTTTTCATCTTCGTAACATTGCCAAAATTGGGAACATCCTGTCTCAAAACTATGCTGAAAAACTTGTCCATTCATTTGTTACTTTTAGGCTGGACTGCTGTAATTCTTTATTATCAGGATGCTCAAATAAGTCCCTTAAGACTTTGAAGCCAATCCAGAATGCTGCAGCGCGTGTTATGACAAGAACTAAGTAATGAAATGCAGTCTCAAGTTGAAAAAGCTCTCAGTCTCAATTACCTTGATGTTGTTTGATAAGGCATGTACTGAAAGGATGATTTCTTCTTACTATGAGTCTGCTGATCTAAGTCTGTTAGAAGTTGACAAATGGCTCAGATTTTAGGCTACCACACTCATTGCAACCACTGCCTGGATATGAAAAATCTAAGGTTATGTGAGAATTTCTGACTCTCAATGTCAACAAATCGGATGAATGTGTCTTCGAGTGACAAAGTATTGCGGATTGCAAACATTTCCCAATGTTTTTGGTTTGCCGCACAACTAGACGGGCCCAAATCTATAGTGAACCTAAAATGATTTGCGGACCAGATCAGAATTTGCGAGGGACCGGATCTGGCCCGCAGGCCTTGAGTTTGACATGTGTGTTGGAGATAAAGGGCTGTTAATTATTTTCATGTGATGCATTTTTGTGGGGGTGAGATATGTCCTATGTATTAAATTGTAGAGCATCATGCTGTTGATCTGGTTTGTTAGATACCTCTGGAATGTTGGACCATATATTGTGCCAGTCGAGAGTGGGGACTGGGCAATCGTGTGCCCAGATCCTCTCAATAGGAAGGCCAACGCGGACAGATGTCACCAAGAACTGATAAAGTCTGGACACCACAACAGTTTTTAGGCTCCACGGTAAATAACTTCCGAATAGGATGGATGGGCAAAGGCCTCTGCCAAGGAAAAACTATATGCCTTGCGTGCCAACCTAACTGAAGTTAAAAGAAAAATAGGAACGTGGCAGACCGAATGCATTTTGTAAGTCAGAAAAAGGTAACAAGCCAACCTCCCAAAATTGTCTTTAAGACAAACTCCCCTTTGTTCCCACTGAGGAGCTGTTAACGGCCTCCCACCAATTAGGTGTGCTGTATTATTGAATGTAGGGGGATAAGTGTGCCAGTTACAAGCTCTATCTCCAAGTTTTGATAAGACGAGAGATAATGGGGCAAAAAAGCGTAGCTGGTATTGTTTATTCAAAATAAACAAAGAGACTATTGGCAAAGAGAATGTCTTAGAGTGACCAAGGCTCTGTCGTAGCACTTTCTAAGGTATGCCAGCAGACAGACACATCTGGACTACACCAAGTGAGAAGGGGTCACAAAGGACCAGAAATAATGTTTAAAGTTGGGAACTGAAAGGCCACCATCCTCTCTCTTTCTCTGTAAAGTAGACATCTCAAGTCGTGGGCGTTTGCCTTTCCAGATGTAGTACAAAGGTTCAGTTGAAAACCCAAGAAACACAAAGCTAAAGCTAAAATTAAATGTGTTTGCTTGAAGAATAACTCAAAGGTAAAATATATATACTGCTTAAAGTGTGCTATGTAACCCATGATACATATTGTTTTGATGAAAGTAAAAGTGAAAGTATTCACTAAAGAATAAAACCACTTGAGCTTGTTGTGAGCTATTGGACCAAAAGACTTGTATTCCTTGATTTTAGTCATTTAATTTCTCTCTCCCACACCTCGGCTTTCCGAGGGTAGAAGTTTCCCTCCCGGGAGGGCAGTTAAGACTCTGACAGTCAGACCTCCTGTTATCTCCTAGTGGGAGTGCATTTCCCCATCCGCTCTGCCGGTCAGAGCCACCGAGCGCTTAGCGTCTCTCGGACCGGCGACCAACAAAGGCCAGCGGGCGTCCTTGAGAAGGAGGGGACCTCCGGTGACCCTGGGAGGAACGGTTCCTGACTGTGAGTACAAAAGAAAAATCATTGGTTGTAAAGATCCCCTCGGGCAGTGCTCAAAATCTACAGGAGGACAATAACTGTTAGTGGGAGACGTCTTGGGTAAAAATCTGAAAAGGCCTCTTGCCTCGTCTCCGGCATTCCTGATCCGGGCGGGGGCCCTTTAAATTTGGCAAGGGTGTGTGTGTCTCTAGTAAAAAGAACTAAAACTAATTATTACTAGATATAAGAATTACTAATTAAGTTTAAAGTTTTAATTAGCGAATCATTGTGTGTGGATCGAAAATCAAGCATTCATACAATCAAGGGAAGTATCAAAGTAACTCCTTTTAATAAAGGCCTAACCATCCGCCCCGCTGAGAGTACCGGGTGTTATTATACGGCAGAAGCAGGCATAGTAGGAGCGGGGGTTACTGAGGGGAAGGTACAAAAGGAGTTAGCCCTCAACCAAACAAGAGCGATACGACGCCTCAGTAACTGTCACACCGACACAGATAAAGTTAGATATTGCTGATTGTAGTGAGGCAGCATAGAGCTCACATAATTGACCCTGGGTAAAACATTTTAACCACTGAAATACGAGCTTGAATCGACATCGGGAGACCTATCCATTTTTCCATATCCTTCAAAGTAGCTCAGTCCGCAGGGAGTTGGGTTAGGAACCGGAGGGTCACTGGTTCAAGTCCCCGTATGGAGCAAAAAGTACGGAGTCTGGGTTGGCGGCTGGAGAGATGCCACTCTACCTTCAGGGCACTGCCAGGTGCTCTTGAGCAAGGCACCACACCCCCCCCCCCAACCGCTCAGGGCACTGATTCAGCTGGCAGCACACTCACTCTGACATCTCTTCATTAGTGCATGTATAGATCCTGAGCATGTGTGTGCGTAGTTCAGAACTGTGTGTGATAACTAACAAAGTGTGGACACAGAGTGTAAATTGTAATTTCCCCATTGGGGATCAATAAACAGATTAAAAATTTAATTAAATTAAAACACTGTTCAGAGTAACAGAATGGTTATGTTTAATGATCTGGATTAAGCAGTGGAAGACCTCAATGCCTAAATATTTAAACTGCTTTTGATGTTGGCGGAGATGGTTGAGTTGCGGGCTGAATTATTTAAATTAGGTAGTTCAGGCTTTGACCAGTTAATTTCAAAGCCTGATGAGCTTCCATGCTCCTCGCATAATGATAGAAGGCGAGTTAGAGACTGAGAGGGGTTCTCTAAATGGACCAAAACATTGTCCACAAATAATGAGAGATGATGCTGTGTACTACAAATGCATGTTGGTCACACCATAATCGATTGCCAAATGGCTTGAGCCAGTGGCTCAAGAGAGAGGACAAATAGTGCAGGACTCAAGGAGCAACCTTGGTGGGAAGATGTGGAGACTGGAAATAAAGAGGAACAGGTGTGTCTGGTTGAGACTCGGGCTGAGAGATTAGAGTACAAAGCTTTGATCATACCAATGAAAGTTTTACCAAAGCCCATCACCTCTAAGACTGACCATAAAAATAGCCCTCTGTCGAAGGCTTTCATTTCGTCAAGAGAAAGAAGCGACATTGGGGTCTTACTGTGCTGAGCATGGATAGCAGTTAGCTACTTGTCCTAGTCGACAGCCATCTGTTGAATCTGAGAAAAACGTGGCTCAAGGTAGCTTTTCTGTTTCTCCAGCAATGCCTCTGCAATGGCGTCCTTATCGCTGCGTTGGGATTTGTTCTTATTTGCCATTCTGCTTCAAGTAACTCTAACGAACACAAGGTGGTAAAATACTAAAGTTTGAACCATGTAAAACAACTATTTGACAAATTTGGGCCAGGAGCTACACCTTAAGCTGCCATCTCTGTCCAGCCAATCCACCTCTGTCCAGCTGACCACGTGACTCATAAGAGATAGGCCTTGAAAACGTATAAGGGGAAGTTTAAAGTAAGCTTTCATCTGTACAACTCGTGTGTGTATGTGTATGTGTGTGTGTGTGTGTGTGTGTGTGTGTGTGTGTGTGTGTGTGTATTCATTTGTCTACACTTGGTTTGGTTAGCAATCTACAAAGTATATGAATTCCTGTTATGAAATTGAGCACCATAATTGGTAAAACATATTTGCATATTAATAGACTTATGCTAATAGAAAACCTAAAATGCATTATAGATTTACGTAATAGATTCCAGTGTAATACATATTCATAAATCAGTAAGATAAGATAAGATAAGAAATATCTTCATTTGTCCCACAGTGGGGTAATTGCGGTTTGCAACAGCAAAAATTAGAGCAAGATAGATAAGTGTACAGAGATAGAGAAATGTACAAAATGTAGCAGTATTAACAGTATTATACAAAAAAATACACATGAATTATTAAATTATTAAATTATTAAATTGCACTTTGAAAATTGCCCAAATGAAAAATGATGCACAGATGTAATGATAATAATGGCAGATGGGATGCAGGATATATTGCACAGATTAAACCGCAGTGTTCGTTGAAAGATCTGCGGTATCTCTCCTTCACACAGCGGGGGTGGAGCAGCCTCTCACTGAAACTGCTCTCCAGGGCTGACAGGGTGTAGTGCAGAGGGTGTGACTCATGGACCAGCATATCAGCATGTCAGTTTAGCCAGGACCCTTCTGTCTCCCACCTCCCTCACTGAGTCCAGAGGAAAGCCCAGGACAGAGCTGGATCTTTTGATCACCTTGTCCAACTTGTTTCTGTCCCTCTCAGCGATGCTGCTGCTCCAGCAGAACACAGCGTGGAGGATGGCTGATGGCACCACAGAGTCATGGAAAGTCTTGAGGAGGGACCCTGTCACTCCAAAGGACCTCAGTCTCCTCAGGAAGTACAGCCTGCTCTGACCCCTATGGTACAGAGCATCTGTGTTGTGAGTCCAGTCCAGTTTGTTGTTCAGGTGAACACCCAGGTACTTGTAAGTGTCCACTCTCTCGATGTCCATTCCCTGGAGGTTCACCAGAGGGCAGAGAGCAGACTGCTGTCTGCAAAAATCGACCACCATCTCTTTGGTCTTCCCCGCAGTGATCAGGAGGTGGTTATGCCGACACCAGTCCACAAAGTTCTTTCTCAGTCCTCTGTACTCTGCGTCGTCGTCATCAGTGATGAGGCCAACAATGGCAGAGTCGTCAGAGAACTTCTGCAGAACACTGCTGTCCGTGTTTTGTCTGAAGTCTGCCATGGAGAGGGTAAAGAGAAAGGGGGCCAGGACAGTCCACTGGTGGGCACCCGTACTACACATGAGACGGTCAGACACACTGTAACATCCCCTCACAAACTGTGGCCGGTTTGTAAAATAGTTCAGGACCCACTGTGACAGCAGGTGGTCAACACCAGTCTTCTCCTGCTTGTCCTTCAGAAGCGTCGGCTGGATGTTTATGTGAAAATCACTTGAGAAATCAAAAGACAAGATTCTCACAGTACTGGCGGACTTCTCCAGGTGGGCGAGGGAACGATACTTCAGGAGGATGACAGCGTCCTCCACTCCGATGTTGGGTCTGTAGGCAAACTTCAGGTTGTCCACTGAGGGGCCCACTGTGGAGCGGAGGTGTTGAAGAACCAGTCTCTCCAGGATCTTCATCAGGTGTGATGTAAGAGGCACCGGCCTGTAGCTGTTGAGGTGTTTTTGGCACCTGTACCACACAGGAGGTCTTCCACAGCTGTGGTACCACTCCCAGCTTCAGGCTAAGGTTAAATAGCTATGTTGTGACTACCTAAGTCTGAAATATTGTACACTCAGAATGCATTTAAGGCAACATGACTGTCATCATTTAGTGGCACTTGCCATGCAGTTGTAGCCTTGGCAGTTTTAGTGAGATGGCACACTAAAAGCAAAAACTCTAAGCCCCAGTAGCAGGAGCCGGGTACTCAGGTCAGGGTCACACATGGGGAGGCAGCTGCTGTGTTTATGTCACGTTTTGGTGCTGTAGAGCTTCAGGGGTGAGTTAGAAAGTCTCTATCTACACTTGACAATCCATCTTCATATGTTTAGCCTCTCTTATGTTGAGCTTCTTAGTCCCATAGCCATGGGAATTGAAAAAGAAAATAATGTGTAATGTTTGAACTTATTAAATAATGTTTTTTGTGCTGTACACATTCTCATTGGCATGATTGAGGGTGCACTACAAAGTGATACAATACATGTTCAGCAATACTGTAACTAATAAATAAATATAAATAAATCTGTGAATCTAAAATAAGATACATAAGAGAATACTATAAAATTAGCTACACATACTGGTACAAGTCAAGTTATGAAATATAAATTATTTATACTTAGTATTTATAGTATTTATACTTTGTTACTTCCCATATTTAACCTTCAATTAAGATGAACCGAAAAATGAACCAAACTCTCTCCTGTAGGTCAGTTCTGGAACAACATTGCATCGAGAATGTCTGCCTTTAATAATGATGATTAATTAATGTCACTGACAGTTTTTTGGTTCTGAATGATTTTTTAGCCCGTCAGCTCTCTAAAATTCAAAAATTTGCTGTATTTGCTGGACTAACAGCTGCTAAGAAAATGATTGAAAGATGTTGGAAACCACTGCATTACTTGTCTATTCGTATTAGGACCCTTTCCTATTTGGATGTCATGTATATGGAGCTCGCATAAATGGAGTGCCACAAAAGACTATGGATTCTTGGCTCAACATGTTGTACACTTGTGCTTTGACCTCCTTGCTTCTGTCTGTGCATGTGTTTGGTCCCCGTCTCTCTGTCAGTGTCATTTGTTTGCTGCGGGCTCCGTTCCTGAACAAGACTTATGTGCTTGGGTGCCGAGCTGCCTGTGCATAGCATAATATTAAAGGCATCTAACTTGTTCAGCAACTTCCTGGACAGCCCAAAGGGGTTTGCTGCTGCATTATTGCCAACTTTGTACAGAGCAAGTTTTTCTTGGTTTGTCACTATTAAACAAAACAGTAAAAAACCTTAATTCTTACAACTCCAGCAACATAACTTGCATCATTTGCATCAAAAACAAAGCGAGAAGCAATGGACCCCCTGAAATGAATTCAGGCAGTTGCCCCTGTTCCGTTACTGTTTCTTGTCTAGATGGGGAAAATTATGTGAACTCAGTTGTGACTGTGAGTGCTGTATCTGTAACGTTTACATTTTAGATTCTGCTATCTTTTTTTATTAGTGCATGGTCCACACTCCTCAGCAATAATCACGTGTTTTAAATCTTTTAATTCGTCATAAGAAACACATTATAGAATCTGCAGTTAGCGTTCTACACAAGATAAGATATTTTGGTATGAAAACCCGCATTTTGAATATGCATGCATCGTGTGTCTTAAATACATGTCTGGCATTTGTAACAAGGCAAACCTTTTGAAAATCCCTTGAACATCTCAACACGGTTCTCGTAAGTGAAGGTTTTACAGTTTTTTCTGTTATTCTTATACTTTTCCTTTTATTTGTTCATATCATATACTTTAAATATCTATCTAGATTGTATTTTATAACGTTTACCTATTCATCAGTGAGGAAGTATTTGGTATATATTTGGTGTTTATCAGCCAAAATATTGTCAACCCAGTGCCATTGACTTGGCATACTACCAAGACACATGATCACTGCTAGTCACTAGAAGGATATTGTACATTTATACTTACACAAACAAGGCTTACGTGCTGATGTGCATAGCATAATGTTAAAGGCATCTTACATGTTCAGCAACTTTTTGGTCAGCCCTGAGGGTTTGCTGCTGCATTAATGCCGACTTTCTGCAGAGCAAGTTTTTCTTGGTCTGCTACTGTTAAACTAATCAGTGAAAGCCTTCATTCTTACAACTCGCAACGTAACGTTTCATTTTTAAGTTGTGCTATCTTTTTTATTTGTGTGTGTTCCACATTCCACAACAATAATCACATATTTTAAATCTTCTGATTTATCATAGGAAACATAATATAGTATCTGCAGTTTTGTTCAGTCTAACCACTATCTTCAAATCCTTTATAATAGACCAGTTAAGCCATTTGAAACATGTTGTATTTAATAGGTTTAAAAACCTCGCTGAGTGCTTGGTTAGTTATTATCTATTTGATAAAAATGCAGTTAAAATGTAGGTATACATAAATACATGTTCATGGGTTCTCACTTTCCAACAAGTCCTTACGTCTTCAGTTATATTTGTCAATTCATTGAAAAGAGTGCTCACAACTATCTAGTCTGCCAATGTTTAAGTTGTTATAAAGGCTAGATAAAGGCACATATTTTAATCTAGGTGCTCTGCAAATCTTTCATCAGAGGTAAAGGTTGAGGAGTATTGCTAATGAATTAAATCAAAATAATTACATTATTAAGAAAAAGCAAATGTGGGTAAGAATTAACACCACCCACAAGGCTTTGGCAACCCAAAGTTGTTCATATAAATAACTTCTGAGAAATGTATAAAGCATTAGTATATGATTTATTAACCATTAATAAAGACACTAGTTAGAAGGCTACACTTAAGAAAGGTATGGGTGCCTTATCAGAAAAGAGGAACTGTGCTTTGTTATTTTAGTTCAATTCATGATCTCACAGCTGTTCTGTTATATTAATAGTCAGGCTGAGAGTGTGACAGAACTTTGGAAGTTAAAACAATGCATCTTTTTACTGGCTGTTTTTACTTATTGCATAAGAAATGCCACATGGAAACAGTCCTGGTTTGCCACACCATCCTCACGCTGCGGAGCAGAGGAGGGTCTGAGAAAAACGTGCTCTGTTTTATTGGCCTTTCTTTAAACCAATCACCATTGTCAAAGGTGGGCTCCGCACTGAGCCAATGTAAAATAGTCGTGCAGAGAAAAGTCAGATTTGACAGATAGTCTAGCTAGCTGTCTCAGTTTACCATAGATCTGGGGAGCAACCAACCAAAGTCCTCGTAAATCCAGCGCACTTAGACATTCCAACACAAAGCAAAGCAACACATCTCGGAAGTAGAACGTCAGGAGACTTGTGGTTGGGAATAGCCTTTGACTGATAAAAAAAGGTGTTTTGCAATATGTTACTGTTTCGAACATAAAGTTAGTGACTCCTGTCACTAAATTAAGTTAACGCATGCTTAACAAGCATCCTGTGTCATAAATAGACTAAATGTCTGGCATTTGTAACAAAGTAAACTGCTTGAAAATTCAGCAAGAAATTAGGCGAGAAATTATATTTTTAATTAGCCTATAGACAGAGCTCCTGTCTCACACTCTACTGCGTCCCGCGTCGACGTATCGCTCCAATGAACAGCAGCATCCAATGGCTATCTAATACTGTTAGCCACGTGACTTTGCTGGCTGAGCCGGCTCGTTACGTAGCGTCAGTCTGGAGTCGCACAACTATGAAAACGCAACCGTTGGAGCTGGCAGCCTCAGCAGAATCGGATCTCTCTAAGCTCCATCGCCGATAGATGGATAAAAGCCACGCTACAGCACCTGAGTCTCAACGGGGAACACAATGGTATGTGGTACTATCTGAGTAGTCAATGCCTTCCTCTAGGCTCGATAGTGTTGTCAAATTGGCAATGAATGTTAAAAAAAAAAAAATTGTCTTAGGCTACTCAATTAGGCCTTCTAAAAAGTAGGATGATTTTTTTCAACATCCACAGGAGAATTGTTTTAGCATCTTTTCTAAATGCAAACAATATGCGATAAGCAGCGGTCGCACTGTATTTTTCGGTAGCCTACAATAAAAAGTTGTGAAATGCCGTGGGCTAGTCTACTTTGAATCACATTAGACCATTTAACTAGAAATAGGCCTAATGTTATTTTTCTTCGACAAAAGACGTAGGCTACAGTTAAATCCTAATTAAAGGCCAAATCTCCCAAATTATCCCAGTATAGGCTTCCTTAATAGTAGCCTATAGTAGGCTACATTATATATAATAAGCCTCACTTTCTATCAAGACAGACCAAAACAAGAAATGATTTGGTCTTTATTAGAAATAAAACAGTTAGATGCTATAAGAAACCATAGGGTACACCATGCTGTATAAAGAGGCCATAGAAACTCATATTGCTGTTTTAAATTAAAAAATATAGCCTGCTATGTCTAGAAAATACCCCATATTACACCAATGTCTATTTAGAAACCAAATACCTGTGCTTATTAGAAGAATGTCAACCACGTCGTCGCATCTGTCGCAACTTCAGTCCATCATGCCTGGAGGCGCTCCGAGTCCGTGGTGTTTGACATTAGTACTTCTCTTTAATGCATTTGGTTTCTAATTAGAGAGTAACATGGTATAATACGTTTTGTAGATATCTAGTTACAGCGTAATTTAGATATGGTTTCTTATTTGCGTCTAACTTCGTTTTCTGTCTAAGAAAGAGAAAATCATTTCTTGTTTTTGTCTAATTTAAAAGAAAGTAAGGCTTGTATCTTATTTATGTACTAACTGCAGCGTTTTGCGCGTAAATAAGGCGTTTAGCTTTTAAATAGGTTATAACAGTTTTGTCACATGACTTCTGGTGTTAGTCTAATTTGATACAAATTGGGTTAAGGCTTATTACGTCTTTTTAATGTATCGGAAAATAAAATGCAACCACAGTAACATCCCCGTACTGTTCACAATATCAAACTGTTTCTTTTTGTTCACAGTCCCAGAAACCCTGGATAGAAAGC
>NC_048407.1:25823929-25825867 GCF_013103735.1 Etheostoma cragini
ACATGTGGATGGGAAGGCTGAACATGCGCAAGAACTCCTGGTACAAGGTTCATGTTCCATCTAGATTTTTATTTTTGGCAACACACAAAATATAAGTGCTGGCTTCTCTGCTTTGTTTTCAATGGCCGCTGCGGCACGACTGAATTATTAGTCTATGTACAGCTCAATACAAATATTAAACCATACTTCATCGGTTTATTTTTTGTCAACATATGCTGTGCTCCTGTGGCTTGAACCAAGGTATTCTTTTATATCTAATCCCAATCTCAATTCAAGTACTTTGTTGAGGTGTAATGCTATTTGGTTTGAATTATTACATGTGATACAATGAATAAACTGTTTATCAATTATCTTTTTTATCTTAGGTGACCTGCTGGTGCATGCCATGCCATATAGATGTAATCTTTGTGGAGTCACCAATATGTTTTTTGAAGTGCCAAAATAAAGCTCAAAGTTGGCAGTTCTTGGAGGTGTCTGATGTCGGCTAAACTTAAAATGGGCAAAGAGGTGGAGCGTGGATAGAGCTGCCAAAATGAAGCCCAGAGTAAACATTGCCTATAAAGGGAGGGGGTTATGTAGATTAGTCTTGCATTGCCAGACCTATCTTCACAGCACTTTGTCGGTTTTGACTGTCTGGGAGTTTTGTTGCAGCTGCTGCTTGTCCTCCCGTGTGTTGGCTAACAGGTGGAAAAGAATGTGATCATTGGCACACTTCAGCATCCTTCCTGGACTGAAGTGCCTCTCTCTTGACGCTTGGTTACTCTGGCGTACCTTTGCCTGAAGAGTATGCAAGCTCCATGACCTTCTTGAAGGCAGCAAATTCTTGTTGATGGACAACCTTGGTGGCTATGTGTTGATTTCACCGGTTTGTTGTCTCCCTGATCAGCTGAGCGCTTTGCAGGCTGACCGGAGTGGCCTTTTTGTTTAGGTGTCGGCCTTGAACAAAGAAAAGGTACGGCCTCTATGTGTTCCTTGGGTCCGTCTTGCATCTTTCAGCCTACTCCAGTAGCCCCTCTGCCTCTCAGGCCTCGTCTTTGCAACTTGCAGGGCCTTGACCTGGATGATGGTTCACAGAGTTATTTTAGAACGGTTCATTCTTTGTAACTTGTTTCTTGTTACACTATCTGAGCTTGGGCACCAGTATCTCCTCACTGTGTCTTAAAGAGTTCCCCGTACATATGGAATATGTAACAGTAGAGAGATAGTCTCAATGCAGTAAATTATCCTGGTCTCAACACTTTGATGGGGTGGTGAAAAAAATGGGTAGAGGTCTTTCAGTTTTTAAGGAGATGTTCCAATTTTATCCATAAAAATCTAGTTGGAAACGTCATTTAAACGAAGTAGTATACAGAGCAATGATTAATTGGAATGCCATGCCTGGTCATGTCATTCAAGAGCATAGAAAATCTTAATTCAAAGTAATACTTAAAGAACATTTCCTAGCTGAGCAGTATTCTCTATTGGTTAATACTTAAGGAATGCTGTTAGTATCATTGAGGGTGTTATGTGTGTATTTGCTTGGTCATATTATCAGTAATCAATATCAAAATATCATCTCTACATACTGTGAGTAAGTTACAGTACGGCTTGTGTTATCTTGTGTTATGTGCTGTGCTGAATGTTGTATGTCTTATTATTTTTGATGTTGTTTTTTTTTGCCTATTGCCCCAGCTAATGGAGATCCCAATAAATCAAATCAAATACAATACAATAGAGAACGCTCTGTTATGTTGTAACCTTGGTTCTCTGAGTGAAGAGACTATCTCGCCAGTTGTAGGCCGCTCAAAGACGTTTTGATCTATCAAACTATCAGTGATTCCACGCCAGCACAGGTGCTTCTTGACTTTCTTGAAAAATATTGAAGCATCCACCCACATTAGTCTTTATTTGTCTCTAGGTGATTCTGAGTATGTTGGTACCTCCTGCCATCCTACTGTT
>NC_048407.1:25825967-25829350 GCF_013103735.1 Etheostoma cragini
GCTGGAGGTGAGGCCTTTGTCCCCGGGAGGACGGTGTACTGTCTTAATATCATCTTCTGGTATGTGCGCCTCTTGGATGTCCTGGCTGTCAACCAGCAAGCTGGACCATATGTCATGATGATTGCTAAAATGGTGAGTTATTGTGAAAGTGAACAGTTACACCATCACATGATGTAAAGTTAGCAGATATGAACATTTTGTAAACAGTGTAAAAGTTGTTATCTTTACTCAGAGAGACAATGCGATACAAATACAGAAACGCATCTTTTTAAAGTGGCGTTTGGTACCTAGTAATGTGATGGCACATTTATATTGATTTTATTTTTTTCTTACTTTTCTCATTCATTATTGTATCTTTGTTATTGGTTTGTTGTTGTTTTAAAACAGTGATTTTATCTGTTGTGAAGCACTTTGGTTCACCTATTGGTCGATGTAAGGTGCTAAATAAATAAAATACATTTACATTTATTTACAAATAATATTTTATTATTTACACAAACACTACTTTGCTGATGTAAGTGAAATTGTAATGAGCCATAGACTAAGAATTGCCGTTAAAATGTTTCAATTGGGATAATTGTATGGCACATAAAGCAATGGCAGCTTTAAATATATATATATATATATATATATATATATATATAGGCTTAAATTGTTTTGTATCTTTTTAGGTTATAATCTGAACATGTAGAGATGTTGGAGTGCCAAAGTGGTTTCAAGCCTCTCATTCTCAGCCAGAAAGCAAATAAGCATATTTTCCTATATTGATTGACATAGATTTAATTAGAACATAATCAAGTTTCCATCATTACACCTGCATAGCTGTTATGTAGTCATAAACCATTTAACATTACTGTGTCTGCCCTGGGTGGGTAGTTCAATACAAAAAAGGATTTTTTACCAAGCAATTGATAATTGCTTTGAAAAAGTCAGCACCAGACCAAATCATAAAAGAACAATGCCTTTTTTCTATTTTTCCTTTATTTTTCAAAAGTAATAATATAGTGCTTAGTTTTTATTCAAAGAGTAGAATCTGTGCACTAAAAAAACTTTCTGGATGTACTTTACATCCAATAGTATTTTAAGCAGCGATAGTCATATGTTTCATTCAGTATGTGTGACATATCTTGCAGGTGGCCAACATGTTTTATATTGTGGTAATAATGGCTGTAGTTCTGCTGAGCTATGGCGTACCCAGGAAAGCCATCCTGTACCCACACGAGGAGCCCAGCTGGACGCTGGCCAAAGATGTGGTCTTCCAGCCGTACTTTATGATGTACGGGGAAGTGTATGCCTATGAAATCGATGGTAAGGAAGATGAGGACGATATGGAGTTTACAAGTGTAAAAGCAATTTTTTTTAAGGTTCTCACCATGGCATGAGATCTGATGGTCACTCAAAACAAGCACTGGAAATTAAACCCCAGGTGTCTCTAGAGAGGGCACAGCTTTTTGCTTCATCACAGCGTTGACTGCCTTGACAAAATTGGTCTGGATAGCAGGAAACAATTAAATTATTATCACTTGAGTCTTGTGCATTTGATGCTTTGGTGGAACAAAACACCTGGCTGTGCTCCGTGAGCTGAGTTGGCATCCCATGGTTTCACACACAGTTGAAATTTATCACATGATAACCACCCTTAGTGTGACCTGGAAGTGGTGAAGAAAATTGAATGCTCAAGTTTTTTTTTAACAAACATTCAGAATACTTCTCTGAACAAATCCTAGTTGCAGTGCATTTTTCCACACATCAAGTGTAAGAAGCTAATTGTAGCTGTTGGATTTCAAGTAAAGGATGCTAATATATCAAGCTAATATATCAGTTAATGTAAAGGGATGATTCTGCCAACACACTTATATGCCAAAGGTCCCTCAGGACATCTGCCAACAACTCCCTGGCCATGCCTAACAACCTGACTGGCAGACTGCCAACAGCTATTAACACAGTTAAAACATCACAATGAATACATTAAAGAAATATAAATGAAAATAATTGTATATTAAAACAGTTAATATTTCAATTCGGTTTCATTGTAGGACTGTTCTCTGTCGTCTTAGTATGTATTCCACGTGTGGTAGAGTCAGATTTGGACCCACAGGGGAACAGAAAGTTAAAGATTCTGCAAATAAACAAGAGCTGGATGTGATTAGTGCGTAAATCAGTCCCTCTAGGATTTGCAGACTTTTTTTGAGATTGTTGCAGCCCAAAATAACTGATGTTGCAGGATCTTTTCTAAAGAAATTGCTATAAAAGTTGCAAAGTTTTTAATGTTGCAATGAAGTTCTGGGAGATGGAAAAAGTTTGTATAGTCCTTTAAAAATAAAAAGGAAACTAAAAGTGGGAATAAAACTGCTGTAGGCTGAGTTTTCCTAGGACCTTACCAAAAAGGCTCAGGATGCTGCAAAGGTTGGTATATGAAAATGGCTGGTGGATTTATTAAAGAAATAATAAAAAATTGAATGAATCAAATTTGAACATGTCTGTCAGTGGCTTGTTGATCTTTATCTTGTTAGTTAATAAACTTATTGGACTTTAACTTATCATTGCACTTACACTAACATGCGAAGCTGGAGATCTTCATCTCCAGTTTTTCCTGCATCCACCGTGTGTTTGTGTCGTGGGGGAAAGTCCACTGCCCCTCTCGCTGCAGAGAGTCGACAGGTTTAAAACAGCAGCTACTTCACCGACGTAACAGTTTTGTGTAAAAATGACAGTGTACATTGATGTTAAAATGTATACAGGTTGGCAAGACGGTCTGAAATGTCTTCCGCTGTACGTTTCCTTGGTAAATGTGAGATGTTCGAGTCACACACGCCTTGTTAAACAAGAAAGTGAATATGGCCATATGGATATTGGTTTCCTTTGCGTGAATTGGCACGATCGCGACATTAAGAAATCCTGGAGGGACTGGTATGTCCTTAGCATATTTTGGGGAATTTGTATGTTCGTCCATACTTGCAGGTGGTTGCATATTCTAAAAGGCTTCTCTTCTTTACAGTGTGTGCCAATAGCACTCAAAACGACGTAAAAGACCTGTGTTCGGAAGCTGTCTGGCTGACTCCTCTGCTACAAGCAGTCTACCTCTTTGTACAGTATATAATAATGGTCAACCTCCTCATCGCGTTCTTCAAGTAAGTACACAACATGTACTGGTTAAATCCATAATAATATGTGTACTCATGAACTTTGGGTTATGTCTTAAAGCTTTATCTTTATTTATATTGCTTGCATTCTCCACAACACCATCAATATCCTCTGTGTAATTTCTTTGCTCTGTTTTCCAGCAATGTGTATATGCAAGTAATGTCCATTTCTAATCTGGTGTGGAAGTACCAGCGCTACCACTTTATTATGGCCTACCATGAGAAGCCTGTCCTCCCTCC
>NC_048407.1:25829450-25830893 GCF_013103735.1 Etheostoma cragini
GTTCTCTTCTTTTTCTCCATAGCTATTGGCTCACCTTTCAAGCCCATGGAAAGCTACCAGTACTCAGGTGAGCCATGGCAAATAACTTGTGTCATTGTCTTTTCACATTATGTTATTATTTCCAAATTGATGATTGTAGATTGCATTTAATTCAGAGTGCTGTCTGTGGGTGAAAATTATCAATGTTTCACAGAGGCTAAGAGCAATGACTAATCCTACAAGTAGTTACATCTCTGTTTGGTCTTCTCCTGCAGTTGTGCTGACCTGTTTGTGTATTTATGCGTGTGCACATATTTTTCCTTGACTCTAGCTGTAGAGCGCAACAACTTGATGAGGCTGTCCCAGAGTATCCCCTTCACCCCTGTGCCTCCTAGGGGTAAGTCTGAATCGCGATGCATTTCCAGGCATGACAGGTCAGTCAGTAAAAGTAGTAAAAACCCTGCAGACAGTTTTGAGAAAAGACAGCAGGCAGTTGAAGAATGAGACAGTTTGAGGCAGATGAAAGATGTGTTTTCTACATTGTTTTTGCCCTCCCACATTTGCTGCTGTTTTCTTTACAGTCACATCCAAGCTGTTGCTGAGGGTGTGGGTAACACTTTACCATAAGGTACACAAACATGTAGGTTGTTACAGAGGAACGTAAATGAGGAATGAATAAGTAAAAAAAAGTGTTAGTTAATGATTAGTTACTGATTGACTGTGATTCAAGCAGTAGTGATTAGTTACTGGTAAACAAATACCAAACAAATGGTTAGCTAACCGTTAGTTAATTAGCTAATTGTAAACCATTCCTGAGTAAACTCCTAGGTTTGTGAGGAAGGAAGTTCAAGTGCAATGAGCAGACACACACCAGGGTTAAAGTTATTTAGACTTTAGTAACTATATGTGTAATTTGAACCAGATACAAATACATTTACACATGTAAAACGGGGCTTTTGAAAATCAAAATCCAACAAAAAACTTGACCGAGACCGGGTTGCAACAAAACTTGATCATTTTGGCAAACGTCTCCATCAGCACTATTCAAACATTTACAGTTTTTTTTTTTAAATGTTTCTAAAAAAACACCAGTGTCTTCATTAACTTGTTCATCACTTTTCAGGGTTCCGCCATTCTAGAAAACACCATATATGGCGCTTGCAAAGATAAAGACCATCTTCCTTTTCCCTCGCCTGTTTTCCAGCAACGGATGCGGCTAGCTTGCATCGTGAAGTTTTAAAATAAAAGTACCTAATCGTAACTTAAGACAGTAAAAGTATCCCTTTACCATGTTTTTAACGATGATAACTTGATTCCTATGAATTTCCTCATGAAAATAAGGACCTATAACTATTTATTACTTCTTTTCTTAATGTATTTATCATCTGTGTTCCCTCAGGGGAGCCGGTGACTGTGTACCGACTGGAGGAGAGCTCCCCCAGCACTATCAACAACAGCATGTCT
>NC_048407.1:25830993-25832583 GCF_013103735.1 Etheostoma cragini
GTGTTCCCTCAGGGGAGCCGGTGACTGTGTACCGACTGGAGGAGAGCTCCCCCAGCACTATCAACAACAGCATGTCTTCCTGGGCCCAGCGGGGCCTTTGTGCCAAAATTGAGTTTCTCAGCAAAGAGGAGATGGGTGGAGGACTCAGACGGGCCCTCAAGGTGCTGTGCACTTGGTCAGAGTACGACATCCTGAAACCAGGATATCTGTATATAGTCAAATCCTTCCTTCCTGAGGTGGTCCAAACCTGGCAAAGCATCTACAAGGAGGACACCGTGCTGCACCTTTGTCTCAGGGTAGGGAGCACAGACACACTGTAGACCCTACCAACTGTAAGATTTCATGCATGTTCCTGGCACTGTTCAGCTTTACCAAACAGGCTTCACAGTACCTGTATGGGATGAAAATTGTATAAGCTTATCGTTAATTAGATATGCGTTTACACCTTTTGTAAACTGTAATGTTCAAAGCAATAACGGTCTGTCTCGTTAGTATGAAAAGGTTTTTGACATAAAACATAGAAAACTCTGACAATGTCAAAAACATTCGAACCACAAGAATGCTAAAGAATCTCTTTTTATGGCAATATTTCAAAAGGCTGTATTTTAATTGCTGTTTCTCTGTGTCACCCAGGAAATTCAACAACAACGAGCTGCTCAGAAGCTGACATTTGCCTTCAACCAAATCAGGCCGAAGACGATTCCTTATTTGCCGAGGTAAGCGGGCATGCAGGAGGGATGGCAGAACACAGACAAAAAAATCCCATTTCACACACATCTTAAAAGAGCTTTAATTTCATATCTTGAAATGTTTTAGTGTGATTAAAGATGTTATGCACTCCCAAGTCGCATCCTCAGCTCATTGTGGTTTGGCAAGGCCAGATCGGCATTTGCTTAGTTATATAAAGTAGGCTGTACAACTCCTCCCGCACCTAACTAGATGAACATGTTGTTTCCTGTTTTTGTGATACTCTAACTGTTCATTATAAGGCTACATCCAGCTGTAAGACAGGGAGTTGTGTTGATCTTTCCATTTAATCAGCAAGAAAGCAATCTATTCCTTTTAAAGGGTCAAGACAGTTGTAAAACTATGCCGATATTTTTTGTTTGTATCCAAATTAATAATTCATATTTCCTTTATGGCCTTGACCAACTGCCACTTTGCTTGTTTGAAAACTATGATGTCTCTCTCTCATGGGTGGGCCAAATTCTCTGGGTGGTCAAAGCATAGAACGGGAGGTTACATTGCCCTCAAAGATTCCTGATCGGCCCATGTGAGGTTTCATTTCCTCAAAAGCAGAGCAAGAAACCCAGGGCTCGGTTTACACCTATTGCCACTTCTAGCCACTGGGGGACCATAGGCAGTTCCCATTTCTGTGGGCCATCACCCTGAAACCTGAGTCCTTTGTGTGTTCAGGTTTCTGGAGGTGTTTCTGCTCTACTGTCACTCTGCCGGACAGTGGTTTGCTATAGAAGAGTGCATTACTGGGGAGTTCAGGAAGTTCAACAACAACAACGGAGATGAGATCGTCCCCACCAACCTCCTGGAGGAAACCATGCTGGCCTTCAGCCACTGGACCTACGAGTACAC
>NC_048407.1:25832683-25863768 GCF_013103735.1 Etheostoma cragini
AACGGAGATGAGATCGTCCCCACCAACCTCCTGGAGGAAACCATGCTGGCCTTCAGCCACTGGACCTACGAGTACACCTGCGGAGAGCTGCTGGTGCTCGACCTGCAGGGTAAAAAACACTCTCACAACACACCTTGCAAAACCGGATCCATTAAAGTGCAGTCAAGGTTGTTGTTCAGTCATGCATATGGGAGTTGTAGTTCCTCTGTTTCCTGCATGTGGCTAATGTGTTGACATTAATGTAATTTCTTCATTGACTACCTGTGCACTTAGCGGAGTTAATATGATAATGAAGTTTGTGTGTGTGTGTCTCTCTCTGTAGGGGTTGGGGATACTCTGACAGATCCATCAGTTATTAAAAGCAGTGAGAAGGGGTATGTTAGCTCTCTTACATTCTCTTACAGGTCATGCACCTTTGCAATCATTTTTAGCTTTTTGTGGCTCAATATTGGCTCAATAATTAATCGATTAATTGATAATAAATCATATCTCACAAAATTGTAATTGTTGCTTGCAGCCCTACAGTTTCTTATCAGTTGTTTTTTCTAGTCATTTTTCACTATATGACCACTGTGTGACTTTTGCAGATCCTATGATATGATATTTGGACCTGCCAACCTGGGGGATGATGCCATAAGGAACTTCCAAGCAAAACACCACTGCAACTCATGTTGTCGGAAACTTAAACTTCAAGGTGAGGGGTATTGTTCAGTATTTTTAAACTAAATGACACCACAAATGTGCTCAAAATCTTCAAGCTTCAAGACAGCATTTGGGGAATTAGAGCCCCTCCAGATGTGTTCTAAGAATAAAATAAATAAATAAAATGACTCTGCTTTCAATATTAATTATGTCTGATATGGTTTTCTACAAAAACTTCAATTAACTAGTCAAACTTTCTTAAATTTTGTGATTGGGTGGCTCAACTGCTAGAACGCAAGCCCGTTCATAGAGGTTTACTCCTCAAGGCAGCGGCCTTGGGTTAAACTCCGACCTGCAGCTCTTTGCTGCATGTCATGCTGTCTATAAAATGGCCTAAAATGCCCAAAAATAATCTTTTAAAAAAAACATTTAACTCCTTCCTCATTAAAAAATCCAGCATCTAAAAATATTCTTTGTTACAAAAGTACAACCGCCTCACTCTAAAGCCCATTCTTGGTGTATGTGTACTGAAAGTTTAAGTTTCTACATCAAATATTTTTTTATACTGGGCAGGCTTCCCAGGACCCGTTCACACACGTCATGAGTTGAGCACAGAGAAACATTCTTTCTTCAGCAGATGATTTTTAAAATCATTAAAATCATTTCATAGTGTCAAACTATGTACATAATCCAGTACATTAAAAATCAAACATCCGAGTGAAGGAACAATGAGCAAAACACGTTTTTGAAGAGAAGGGTTACAAACACAAATCATATAAATTATAATATGTTGCAACTTTTTTCCTTCTTTTTCCAGATCTAAAGCGGAATGATTACACTCCAGATAAGGTGACGTTCCCACAAGAAGACCCTTCCAACCCAGGGGGTGGCATCAAAGATTCCCGCTAATAAATGAGGGTGATGCTGTGATGGGTTTAAAGCAAGAGAGAGTTAGTGAATGATCACAAGGAGACACTGTTCTGATTGATTTCGGGCAAAGCCAAGGAGCAGAGAGGCTTTCCCAATCAACTGGAAGAATCACACATTCCATGAAAGCCAGTGAATGCAGACTGTGTTGTGTTTTTGTTGATCCCACCAAAATGCTGTGTCAAACACTACAGACAATACTATCAAAACAAATAGATCAACAACACTTACTTACTTAGGGGTTTAGCACAGTCCAACCTGCCTGGGACCAGCTTGTAGAACAGTAAGATAAATGTGAGAAGATCCTTAAAGGCAACAACAGTTTAGCTGCGGTTATTGGTATCTGGTCTCTTATGTGTCTAAAATTTTCCTAACTAGTTTTGACACAGTTGGATATTTTTTATGTGTTTTTTTAAATTTTAAATTAGAATCAATAATTATGCCCAGCTACTTAAAATGATCAACAATATGTATCGCCTCTCCCATAATACAGATATCAGGCTGAGGTTGTGTAATATTCCTCTTAATAGAGAAATACATGCCCAGTGTTTTACTTACATAAAGAGTGAGACAACTGAGAGTTGACCAGTCTGATACTTTGTTGAGTGCTTCAGCAAGTAGTGCTGCAGCTTGTTCACTTGTTTTTTGATGGGGAAAAATAACTGTATCGTCTGTGTACATTTGGATCAGGACTTCTGTGCAAATTATTGACAGATCATTAATATATAGACTAAATAGAATTGGTCCTAAAATAGATCCCTGAGGGACTCCAATAGGGCTGATAGCAAATGAGGAGCAGCTATCATTAATCCTGGTGCACTGCTTTCCAGAGTCTAAACAAGACTCTATCCATGTCAGAGCATTGGGAGAGAAATTAATCTTTGACAGTTTGGATAACAAAGCATTGTGATTCACTGTATCAAACATCTTCTTATAATCAAGGAAACAGCCCCCACAACCCCTCCATTGTCAAGGCTGGATTTGATTTGTTCAATAAAGTACCAAGTAGCTGTTTCTGTGGCATGACTTTTCCTGAATCCAAACTGCATAGGGTGGAAAATGGACTTGATTTAAAGCAACTGGTCACAGACTATCCTTTCCATTACTTTAGAGACAACAGGGAGGATACTAATAGGTATATAGTTGGTTATATTAGTTGCATCTCCAGCTTTAAAGACTGGGGTTATTACTGCTGATTTCCAGGGATTAGTAAAAAAACTTTGTTTGATAGATTTACCAGATGAGCAATTGGAACAAAGTGTATATTTGTATACTCCTTCAGGAATGCACAATCAAAAACATATTTAGCCTTAGAGTTCTTAAACTGGCCTAACATTTTAGTTATGGAAGATTCTGGCACTTCGGAGATGCTAAATAGTGGAAGATCACCCTCTTGGACCAAAGCCTTGTGCAAAATCTTGAACAGAATCTATAAAATAACTATTAAACATAGATGAAAGTTGGTCTTTATCTTCAGTTAAGGTTCCCTGTACTTGTAATTCAAACTCTTTATCTCTTTTTTTGATGTTCTTCTTAAAGCTGTATAGATGTTTTCCCAAGTTTGCCTACTGTTTCCTTTTGACTCTTTTATAATACCAATAAAAAACTTTGCTTTTGCCTTTCTCGATTCATTTACAACTTTATTACAAAGCTGTTGAAAAGTTGTCCAGTGATGGTGTAACCCTGACTTAACTGAAGTCTTTAATGCATGATCCCTCCGTTTCATTACACTCCATACTTGTTCAGCCATGGCAGAGTTAGCTTTTTTATAGAATGTGCCAAACTGAACTCACTTTTAACACTCTAAGTCCTCTGTGGATAGGATCTCACTCAAACCTAGTTGAGTCTTTACAATTCAATGATAAATCTCTTTTGTATAATGTTTAAAACCTTTTTTACTTTCTTGCTGTTAAATTAACCTTTGTTTTGTTTTTCCGCAATACCAGTGTCAGATTATGATCAAATAGCCCAGTCAGAAAATGTTATGTTTTAGTTATTCTTTCTGGTTTATTACTACATATGAGATGATGGGGTGATTCTGGTGGGACCTGAATCATAATTTCAGGAGATTCCAGTGTGATTGAAGAAATCATTAAAGGAAAACTTTTTTTTCGCTTTCAAACTTTCTTAAATTCAACATTTTGCATTGAAAGCAACACGACTGTCATCATCTAGTAACAGTTGTCATGCAGTAAAAGTGTATAGCCTAAACAGTTTTAGTTAGATGGCAGATTTGAAAGTGGCATATTGAAACCAAAAACCCCAAGCTATAGCAGCAGCAGCAGCCGGGTCACACATGGGGAGGCCGCTGCTGTGTTTATCTCCGGTCTCAGTGCTGTGGAGCTTCAGGGGTGAGCCAGAAAGTATCCATCTACGCCCATCATATGTTTAGTTTTAGCTTCTCAGCTATGTAGCCATAGAAAATTGAAAAAAGATATTATATAATAGTATAATAATTATTATTTAATATTCAAAGGAATCTGCATGTGTACGAGGAAATTTAACTACTGCTGCCCATTAATAACTCCACATTAAATAATTTTTTTGTTTTGCACACTTAGCCACATTGTCGTTGGCATTGTTGCTGTGTGGTTACATCCTTCATTTAGCCCACTACTTTCCTGAGATATCACCAGATCTAACAATGTTTTATCTACCATGGCCATTTTAAACTGATTCAAAATGATCTGCTTCATTTACGTACTATGTGTAAATACTGGTGCTGGTCCTGTCACAGACAGTCGAGATCCCATGCAATATTTACATATAAAAAACAATGTGTGATGTGGTGACCTTTGAGTTGTTTATGATGAAACACACACACACACACACACACACACACACAAACACACACATATATGTATATACATATACAGTATATATTTTGTGTGTGTTTTGCAAGGATACCTTCATCAAACATCATTAAAAATACATAAAGTATATAGATTTGTGTGTGTGTGTGTGTTGTGTTTCCCTGTTGTTTTTGTTGAGTAACTAGACCATTTTTATTTATTTATATAAAAAATAAGGCAAAAGCAAACAGAAAAACAAACCTAGAATAAGTCAATAAATACAACAACCAAAGTATCCTGCCATAAGGACATCAGAATCTAACTTCATTCGCCAGTAATGAGGACACATACAAGGAATCATTGCTTGCAATGCCCTTACACATACAAAACAAACAAGAAAAATAACAATATATACACACTATAAACAGAAACGATATAGACAGGTCAAGACAATGATGCAATGATTATCCTATCATATCGAATGCCCTTTTATATTTTCAGTGTCCGTGTAAATGTCCTGTTTTTACACAGCGCTTTTACATAGTACAGGGACCATTTACCATTCACACACATTCATACACTGTGGCGGGGCTGCCGTACAAGGTGCCACCCGCTCATCAGATAAACACACAACTGGCGCAGCATCGGGTGCAACTCGGGGTGCAGTGTCTTGTCCAAAGACACATTCGACATGGGACTGCAGGGCTGTGACTGAATCTTCAGATTGGCAGGCGACTGCTCTACCATTGAGCCACAGCCGATCCACTTGTAATGGATTTTTTTTTTACATTTATATTTCGGCTTTTTAATTATTTTAATTCATGAATGTTTTGCGTGTGCGCTACGCCTGTTGTTGAGACGCTGTGATGTGAAACAGAAACCAGTGGGTCAGCGTGTCATGTGTCACAAGCCAATACAGGAAGTACCTCGCAGCTGCTGACAAGCTAAACAATAGCAATGAAGATACGAGTAACTTAGCGAATAAGGAGTGTCTCCGTGTCAAACAGAATTCAATTAATGTGGATGCCACCGGACTTAGTAATAAACGAATGTTACAAAAATGGAAATAGTTGTCAGAATCATCATTTTGTCGGTCATTTCCTTGGCATCGCAGGTAAGTTTATGGACGATAATAACAAACTAAACAGGGTGTTCGTCGGCAAATGACGGGCCTTGTAGCTGGTTTTACCGTAAAAACACGCTAGCTGTGACTATTGGTATCTGTCTAAATCATATTCTTAGTATGTAGTCAACCCACTGTGCTAATATGCGAACGAGAAGTACTTTTATTTCCCGGGGCATAAAAGAGGCAAACGAGTGCTGTCGACGAGCTAACGCTAGCTAGTTCTATCGTTTCTGTCAGTTAGCTTCAGATAGTGTAGTTCAAACTAGAAAGCTACGTTTTGTGCTGCATTAATGTTACACAGCTAATGAGGAATACGTCAATGTATGTAACACTTACTAAACTGACGTTAAATTGTACCAAGTTCCTTGGTCGAAAAATCTAATTTAGCTACTTTATACAGAACATAAGTATAACTTGAGGCGGGGGGTTTCCCCGACATCTTTCATTACTTCACCAACCAAGGAAACTTATAAAGAAGGAAGAGTCGTATAGCCATTATACCCTGTCGCTACTCTACTAGAGTTGGTCAGATATGTTTTTTGTCAAAAAAGAGTAATAATGATAGCTACCTAATTAAAAAAAAAAAAAAAAAATGTCTATGTTCAAAATATGTTATCTTACTGGAATATAGCTTCACTCCAGAACTGGAAAATAATCTGGTACTTACAGAAATAAGGCAAAGAGGTGTCTCTTAAAATGATTAATCAATTTTATCCCTGCTATGTATTTCTACAAAGATATAAAAACAATATTATTGTTGACGGCTCCTTTTGTAAACTGGTTCCTGAAGCTTTGTGTCACCTGTTTTGCTACTGTCCTTCCTAAGGTCAACACGTTTACCTACCAACAATGAATCTGAATTTTCAATATTTTTGTCTATGAAACTGTATGTTTTGAGATCTTGTCTTATGCTTCCATTTAAGACACAAGTAATACATCATTAATTTGATACTGTTACTTTTGACTGAACATTTTTTCCACAAAATAAAGAGTTGATGTTGACTAATGTTTTTTTATCTAAATGTTCACATTAATTTTCTTGTTATTGGTCTCAAAATAAGATAAGATTATCCTTTAGTTATTCAGGTATTGCCGCAGCTTAATACATAAATGAGTATACATAGATAACTATAAAAAAATAAGAAATAAAAGCAAGAGGTATATCAGTGAGTCTCATAATCTATATTACATTTCAGTAGGCATGGATTTGTTGATTTGCAAGTGAAGTTGTTGCATTTTAATGACTATATTTCAGTGTAGGGCCAGTCCAAACTCTACATTAACATGTGGCCATGGAAACTGTGTTAAAAATGTGTATGTGTAATCCAGAAGTCTAAAAAGGTTTTAAATTAACTACATTTTGCTCGGTATCAACCTTGGCTTTATGGTTGGCTTGAAACCCCTTAAATTATAAGCAAAGTCTATGTGTGACACACCATCACACGTTGTGACATTCTGTACATGAGTTGTTAGCAGATCAACCAAAAACAGATTAATTTTCTTCTTCACATATGATTTAATTTAAATGATTTTTCAGCACACAAAACACCAAATACATGTGCCTACTGGGATGCAGCATGTGTTAGCTGGATGTCAAGCCAGCTGCAATGCAATGCTAATTCCATTAGGCATAGTACGTTAATTTGATTCCTCGGTTTTGTCATACAAGGCTGAGTCGGGTTAAAATTATTTTTTCAACATTTGTTTGTAACTCATAAGAATAACTTTTCTTGCCCAACAGATAAACTGCCAAGAGGCGATTTTGCACATTTCAAATGGAAGTACAGTTAGGGAGTACTGCATTGTCCACAATCACTCCTGGACGCCCCTGTCAGAAACCCTTGATGCTGCTGTAAGTTTTTCAAACCTTTTAGACACTCTTCTTTTGTAACTTTTCAGTATCTTATTACAACCTGGTTTCTGATGATGTTTTACCCCTCTGATTAATGTGGTAGTCAGAAGTATTTACTGCTAAGAAGTAATGATGACATGACCTTAGATGGAATTACTTAGTTGTGTTTACTGTAACACCAATAATTGTGACTTCTCCTATGATTTCTAAAGTAATGATGGGAAAATTATTGGAAACCTTCCAATTTCTAATTGTTAAATCACTTTTTGTCTTCACTTTTCCAGTTACAGTATCCATTGGTGAATATGACCTCCACTGTGCTGTGTAATGCCTCTGGGGTCAGTCCAGATGTGGTAAAGGGCAAAGCGTTGGTAGTGATGAGAGGAGACTGTGATTTCAGCCAGAAAGCTCTAGCTGCTCAGAGCCTCGGAGCTACAACTTTGCTCATTGCCAGCAGCAAATCATTGGTACGGTATTTACATCAATCTGTAAATTGTCGGTGGACTAATCATGTTTATTTGTCTATACGTGATCATAATACTGATCTTTGAATGGAACATGTAAGATGCAAGGAATAAGGAAGAACAGTCTAACCAGCTGCATTTATAAAAAAAATCTCTTTTTTACTTCTCGGCTCTTCAGACCACTCCATCAGCCAATGAGTCTGAGTATGCAAAGATCCATATTCCTGTGGCGCTCATGAAGTACAGAGACTTGCTCGAAGCACAGCAGGTCAGATACTCTACTTTTTCACTCTCTACTAAATATGGTCTTGTTGTTACCACCCTTTCAATCAATCAATTTGATAAAGAAGGTTAAGCTGGATGCAAAGTTTCTCATTAGATGTTTGTGTATGTCATCAGGTGTTTGGTGAAGGGATGCAGGTGAAGCTTTATGCTCCACCTCACTCAAAGATGGATCCAAGCATTGCAATCATGCTACTGATTGCCATTGTCACGGTCGCCTTGGGCGGCTACTGGAGCGGGGCGTGTGAGAGGTGAGACATTGCAGCTTCACAAATAGAGCAGTATCTATACATTTTAATAAATCAAACTAGAGTACATATTTGAAGAACATATAGTTGATGCATTGTTACTTCGTGCTAGTGCTGTGCCTGTTCAAAACATGCCTTTTTGGAACACGATGCTTTCTTGGCCTGTGGTATTGCTGCCTGCAGCTTTCTCCAGAACCATTGTATGCCAGAATAACTTACAGATCAAGCAACCACAGCACTTAATATGCTACTCAACTGTATACTACTGACTTACTGTGTACTTCTACTTTAGAGGAAAACATAGTACAATTACATTTACTTAACAGAGATTTGTTACTTGTTATGTTGCAGATTCAGATTTTACTCATAAACTATTACAATTAAAATATGATGCATTATTATTCATTTAACTCTCCAGCATTAAGTTAAAGTTGGTAGCTACACCTTGAACAGACGTTAAGTAAATGTAACTACATTGTGCTGATATAATGCCTCTCTTTTTATTTTATGGAAACATTTAAATTCAGGACTACTGTGCAGTATTGCTTATTTTACTCTTAATAGTTAATAGTTTTGAGCGTTTCTTCTACCACCGACAATACCAACATTCCCAATAGAGATATTATTCTTGAAAAGCATGTAATGTTAGCTTCTTGCAATATATCGACCATGTTTTGGCCATGTGTGAGGGAGCTATAGGCGTAGTTAACATCAGGTTCGAATGTGTATTATTTGCTTATTTAACAGAGATATTAACATAACAAGTTACTAGTGGTGAAAGTTAGAATGGCAAACTTGCACGTCTTGTGGTGTTCCTGTATGACCTCCACATGCTTGTTAACTCCAGAAAAGTGAAGAAAAGTTTGGTGGTTAATATTTCCAGAAATAGGCAACATGTCGCAACCCAATAACCTCCAGTTTTTATGCAGAATAGGCCTTAGATAGAAAAGAGATCTAATGTTTTTTTCTGTTTGTGGCAGAGACCGGTTAAAAGGTGTTGGGGCAGGGGGAGGAGGAGGAGAGAGCAAAGCAGACAGCGGAGAGCTTTTCCTGTACTCTCCTCTCAAAGTGGTCTTCTTTGTCGCCCTGATGTGTGGGATGCTGGTACTCATGTACTTCTTCTACAATGTCCTTGGTTAGTGGGGGAAAGAAAATTGTGTACCCTGAACGACTGATAATCTGGAGTTTTGTTGATATGATCTGTGTTCCATTTTTTCCAGTTTACGTCATTATTGTCATATTCTGCCTGGCGTCTGCCTCTGCACTGTTCAGCTGTCTAGATGCAGTGATGGAAAAACTTGGCTGTGGCACTGGGAGGTATGCATCACTCTTTCAAAAAATGTTTATATACGCACACATTCTACTAGTGTTGGGCCAATATGAAATAAATACTTGTGTGATATAAGACCTTAAATCACTTCACAAAATTGAATAACAAAGAAATAACAATTTTAGCCCAAAGGGATGTGTATCAAAGCTACCTGACGAACAAGTCCTTAAAAGGGAAAATGTAATTTTTGTCATCTAAACAAGACAGACATTGTGGTCAAATTGGGAAGATGTGAAACGGATCAGTGTGTTTTAACAAGTCTGTCTCGGAATTACACTCTGGCAGACGGGCCTCCGCTGCTGAAAGTCTGTTTATTTGATTATCTCTGTCTTTCTCTAGCTTCTCTATCAGAAATTGCAACCTCTCAGTAAGGTCTCTCATACTGGCTGCTGTCTGCATTAGCATTGCTGTGGTCTGGGGAGTCTACAGGAATGAAGACAGGTACTGTAAAGGGACACATGCACTCCAAACACAACCATAATACTTCAGTGCGTTTTATGTTTCTACGGTGGCTACACTCAAATCTCTTGCCGTAGCCTATGTAAGTTTATGCTCATGCGTTGGTGTGTATCTCTTTAATAAGGCCGGCATTTGTGTGTGCCTGAAGAGGGTGTGGTAGAGTGAGTAAGAGAGTGAAAGTTATTTGCTTGGGAGCGAGGACTCTAGAGAGGCACAGTGGGAGAAACAAAGTGTCTCTTTTTGTTTTCTGACCACTGTGGGAAATCTGTAGAAGGAAAGGTTAAGCCTTCCCTTGATTTCATGTTGTTTGTTTTAGATGGAGACCCAGGAAATGAGTATGTGGAAATGCAATGCTACCAAGCCACGGCCGAGCGGTGTGTCGCCGCGATGTGTAGTTAAATTTTTTTAGAGGTGCATGTCAGACTACAGCGTAGGGCACAATTCCCTTTTATCAGGGTGTTCATTCTAATGTGTAACTGGATGCATTTCCTTTTTGCATTGTATCCTTAGGTAGAGAGACTCTGCTCTTGATAAAGGTAAAAACAGCAAATGTTAAGGTTAAAACACAAATTAAAAGAGCTTTTGTGTCCTTGTAGATGGATCTGGATCTTGCAGGACCTCCTTGGCATTGCCTTCTGCCTCAACTTCATGAAGACCATTTCACTGTCCAACTTCAAGGTACCGCTAAACAGCCCCTCTGAATTTCAGTATATAGATTTATTGTCCTCTGTCATTATATTGTCACACACTGTCCCATTATTGAAGATGTTTTGGTCTTGGCATCACACTACACACATGTACTGTCATTGTCAATTAATGCAATCATGATTGAGCAATGTGATGTTAAAATAAATGTATTTTTTTCTCAGTTCTGGAATTAAACTGTGAATTTCTTTTCCCTTAATGGCATAGATCTGTGTGATTCTGCTGAGCCTCCTGCTTGTGTACGACGTATTCTTCGTTTTCATTACTCCTTTCTTTACGAAGGTAAGAGTAAATTTGTTTGTTGATTTTCTCAGGGCTTTTTACGTCCTTAACTGCTACTGAAATCACATTTTTTTTCTGCCATTCCTTAGTATTTCCTGCTTTTATACTCAAACCTTTTGTTGCTCCAAAGTGCATTAGCATCTATTTAACATTTTTCACAAAAGCACAAAAGCTTAATTTAAGTGAAGAGATGCTCTGCAAAGGGAACCATACACACAACTACATACTAGGGTTGGGTCATTAGATTAGATTAGATTAGATTAGATTATACTTTATTCATCCCACGACGGGGACATTTTGTCATACCCCCTAAATTGGCAGTTGACAATGTTTACAGTAAAACATCGTACTACTATGGGCTAACAGTTAACAAAAACAGTCAGACATTCACGTAAAATTCCTTCTGTAAATAGACAGTACTACATGGCTATGCTGCCGTCAGCTGGTAGGGGTGGTACATTACAACTTGACCTACTTTCACTTCACTCTGGTTCCATAAAATCAAGACTCAATCAGATGTCTGTGATCTGCGTAACAACAGTACAGTGGAACGCTTGCCTTTAACAGAGCGACAGTAATAACCTAATATACTATCAATACTGTGATTAAACTACGTTCTTGGTTATATTTGCCCTGAATAACGCATTCAGTAAACAAACATAACTCTTGCGGTGCACATGAACAGATGCATAACATTAGCTCACACATAAAATAGCACCCTGGTGTATTAGCCTACTGTTGCTAACATACATTCCTAAATCCTACATAACATCGTCATCAGACTTACTTATTGCAGTGTATTGCACTTACACTCAGTAATGTTGACAAACTTAGTCCAGTGAGGCGAGAAAGGAAAGTGTGATAGCGTTGCACGTAAACGCCATTTCTCTCTTGCTTGAGACCGCTGTGTCCAACGTTACTAGCAGGTAGAGCGAGCTATAACTGACAGGGAGAGAGAGAATGTACCACTAAAGCCAATCCAGTCTGTTCAAAGTCCTTTTCACAAATAGGTTGCACGTAAAGGGGAAAAAAGTAGCTTCTACTTAAGGGGCCCTGTTTTGCACAGCTCAAAGTGTCTTTGCTAGTTTAAGACCGACGAAGTTGTCAATTTCCTGTCCAGCACCCGCGACTAGGATTAGCGTGTGTCTCACAGGGTCGGGGGGCGTGGCATCACGATGGAGCCACACACATGATGCCGGCCATCAGCCATCGTCCATCCGCATGACCCTACTACATACAGCCACCTAATTTCATTGATAAGAAGATGTTTTTGAAGATGTTTGAGTGTGATGCCAAACAGAATATAAATTATTGGCCTCTATTTCTCTGTCAACAGAATGGAGTTAGCATCATGGTGCAGGTTGCCCTGGGCCCCGATGCATCAGGAGAGAAGGTCAGTCTCCCTCTATTGCTTCCTACCTTGAAGGGGAACTCTACTAAAAAAAGAGTATAGGCATTTTCGAAATATTTCACATTTTTTATACAGCAGTTGTAATATCTACAATTATGAAAGATATAAATGCTTTATGTTTAGGTAATACCACAGTTAAACATTTTCTGAAAACCAACTCAGGCACTTTATTATGTTCTATGATTATTTTTAAGTGCTTATGGCCCAACATAGTTTACTTTATTGACAGGCTGAAGAACTTGTCTTCAAGAAGAGCAGTGTACAGAAGTTTAGATCACAGGAGTGCAGGAGTTTTAGTTCACCTAAGTCCTGGACAGCAAGCTGAAAGCTAAGCCTGGTGGAATTCCCCTTCAACTTTGTACTCGCTTTATTAACTTTCTGGCTGATCTGCAATGCTTGTTGTTGATGCCCTAAGGGGCAAGATGGACGGATTGACTAACGTGTGCGTTGGGGTTGGGTGGGCTCTATTGTAGACGCAAGGTAACATGGTGGAGGTCCCTGCTGAACCCCAGGCTCCCTCTGAGAAAGTAAGGCTTGACTTGTTAACCACCTACTCCTTTTCCTAATGCTACATCCTAAGGCGGGTGGGAGGGGATTGTGTCTTTAGATGTTTGATCTCAGATAGATTTGCATGAGCAGAGTCCCACTTTTATAATGGCTATTGAGCTGTGTGATACCATTTTATGGAGCTAGACCAGTGACAGTAACCTGTGGTATTGAAAATAAAATTTGATATTGAAACAAGAAATATTGGCACTGAAAAATGTTGAGGTGATATATAAAACACAAACATCAAAAGTAATAATCTTACAATCCTATTACAGTTTTTCCAAGTCGACCTACATTTTGTCTTGATGTCTGTGTCTTTTCAGTGTCAATTTTTTTTCAGTTTCAACTTTCTGTCACTGTTTTGGATTAGGGAGGAGTACGGTGGCCGACAGGAGCAAATGCTCTATAACTTAATAAAACACATGCAAATAGACAAAACACAAGCAAATAAAAAAAACAACGACTTAATTAATGCATAGAGATTACACAATGGAAGTTCTCCAGGCCTCTAGAGGTAGCGCTACGCGGAACAGCTGGATCTTCAACCCCACGGGCAGAGAGAGCGTTCTGTCTTTGTTAGATTTTATTCTTCCCACAGTGGGGAAATTCCCTTGTTGCAGCAGCAGCGGTTTCCTACAGTAAATGTAAAAAAAAAGTAAACACACAAACTAACAGGTAATCAACAGACAATGAGCAGAAGGTATAGAATGAATGTAAAGTGCGGTTGCCATAGGAAAACAAACAATATTGCAGTGTAAGTAAGTGACATTAAAATTAACTGGAATATGTAATCATAATAAAAATGATATTGACCTGTGACCATAAATTATATTGAAAAACTACGTACTTGTAGTGGAAAAATGTAAATACAGATGATAAAGATATACAGAGAGTGTGTGGAGTAAATGAAAAACAGGAACAGAAACTACAACATTATCATGTAGTGCAGGTGTTGTAGAGTCGGACAGCGGCCGGGATGAACGGCCTGCAGTTATTAAATTCATGTTATTATTAATATAATATATTCATAATATAAAGTTTATTCTCCCGTCTCATGCCCTCCTGGCTGGTGCTGTCCCCGAGTTTTGACTTTTCAAATTAACAGCTTGATCCTGTCCATCTGGTCCACTATGTCTTCATACTTATTGTGTTTTGAATGTTGCAATGTTGAATGCAATCATGCTAATGAATACAACTATTTTTTCAGCAGATGTCTTACCTACAACACAATGGAGTTAGCAGTTTTGTGTTTATATGTGCGTGCAGGATTTATTCAGTTTGATAAATTCCACGGTCTCTACAATTAAAGCCAATGACTGGTTTACAGGCAGGGACTAGAAATCCTTTTTTTTTTAAATTATTATTATTATTTAAAGAGCAAATTGCTCCAGAATACAAATACAGATTGATTACTTATTTCATTACTTATTTTGCTGGTAATCGTTGTTGTATAATCACAGTTTTACACTTGAGGAGGCCTACAACCCTCTCATGTAAAATGGCTTAAACAAACGTCAACATTAAACGTTAATGCAGTTTTAAATGTTTTATTACCACAATCTTACAGACACGTCTCTGCTGATTGAGTATCACCTGTGACCTGAGTCAAGACACACCCACCGAAAAAATGATATATACATATATGCAAATGGAAGTGGTTACCTTGTCTTAGCGAGTCAAGCCTTGTGCGCCAGCAATAACACTGGCCTTAGGAGTCCTGAAGGACAGCAATTACTGCTGTTATAAATACTAGACTATAGAAACTAGATTGAGATTCCGGGTGGGAGACTTAGCTACAATTAGCCACAAGTTAGCTGACGTGTGCTGAATTAAGAGAACAGTGCTAACTTCTGCTAACAGGACAGTTTAGGCCTACATTAAAAGTTAACACTAAACCAGCCGGCTTCTATGTTAAAAAAGGGCAGAGATAAACAGACTTACTTGAGAGGTGAACTTGAGGACGACATTGCAGATATGCGGTTTAAACACATCTGTGTGGATTCCTGTGGAGGTGCGATCTCTCGCCAGTAGCCTATGTAAATTACACATAAATCATGCTGTCTTTGTCCCTCCCCTCAGGCCCCTTCTCCCTACACCAAAACAGTGGCAGAAAGTTGAAACTAAAATCCAGTGACATTGTAAAAGTCTTGACAGCGTAAAAAACAAACTGTCACTGAAAAGACACAGACATCAAGAAAAAATGTAGACTGACAACCTATCATATTGCAAACAAAAGTCAAAGTGAAATAATATCATAATCATCATTTTAAGATTATTAATTTTTGATATTGGGGTTTTTTTTTTATTTCAGTTTAACATTTTTCAATGCCAAATTTTATTTCCAATACCACAGGTTACTGTCACTGTTCTAGCTTCATACGTATTGGGCTTTTCCTTTTACATGTTCTATGTAGACACATGTGGAGGTTCTAGATGCATCCAAACTAATAGTTACAGTAGGAGATGATTAAATAATAACATGACGTTAAAAGAATTATACATAATTAATTATTCAATATAATAAAACAATGAATAGTTCAACAATATTAAATTTATGAATTGCTCCAACAGTGGTCAAATTTGCAAGTTGCACATGTGCAAGTAGTTGTAAAAAAATATTCGCATTGTCTCAAAAAAGGTTGCAATATGCGACTGTTTGGTCGCAGTCTGGAGCACTGAGGGGGTTCCAAGTCATTGCTGGATAGCTAAAGCTGGGTTTCCCCCAGGATTCCCCCTGCAGCAGAGCTCATGTTTTGGGATTTTCAGATTTCTCTGGGAACATTTTAACCCCTGTGTACCTGCGGCAAAATCATGTTCAGTGTGTAAAGGTTTGCATACTATTTATGTGAGGAATTGTGGAAACAGCAGTGTGTCAATGTGTTAGATGTAACTTAAAACAAAAAAGTATATTTGCGAACACTTGGCCTACAGTGGTAAAAAATGTAATCGATCAGTAGCCAAGTTTGCTTAGTTGGTAGAGCAGGCGCATATACAGAGGTTTATGCCTTGACACAGAGGTCCAGAATTCAAGTCCGACTTAGGACGATTTCCTGCATGTCTTCCCCCTCTTTCTCCCCTTTCTCACCTAGTTGTCTTGTCCTTTAAAGGCGGAAAGTCATTCAAAGTTAAAGCTGAAACGAAATGCGATATGAAACCTAAATCGCAACACTCAGACCCACAAACCTGTGTCCAGAATTGCAACAGTTCCAGAGTTAAGTGCTGACTGGATTTGGATTGCTGTAATGATTTTGGCTGGTGGCTAGCTGGCTGGGGGCTGACCGGTAGAGTGAGGCAGACAGACAGGGGTGTGCTAGCTGGCTTTATCATTAGCTACTTGTCATCCAGCAACTTTACAGTAGGCACCAAAGCCCTTTTCCTCTTCGGTCTCGGTGACAATGTCTGATTCTTTTAATGAAATGAGCTGATTTGACCAAGGAGATGAAGGAAACATGCACCGGTCCAGAACACAGGACCTTCGTCCTGTATTTACTTCTTGCTCCTTCCCCAGAGACATCTGACCAATAAGTGGAGTGAACGTTCTTGCTTGATTTGTAGTGACACATTTTGGTACGCTTGGGTTTTTCCAGGTGTGAAAGAAAACGGAACCAAAGTGAAATCACTCAAGTTTACAAACTCATCAACTAATTCGGACCAAAGCAAAAGAAATATAGGGTTGCAAACGCCCTTCGAAAACACTACGAGAGATTCTAAAGCAATATACACCAAAATGTCTGCTTTGACAAATGAATATAAAGAGTCAGGTTCAGTTAGTATAACACAACATACAGCTCACTGTATTCGGTTGCACACAACACAATTATTCTGTTATCCCACTTCATGTCAATTTAAACGTATACCTTTTTGTTTTCATAGCTACCAGTGGTGATGCGTGTCCCACGGTTTTCAGCCTGGGCTCAGAACTTGTGCGGGATGCAGTTCTCCATTCTGGGTTATGGAGATATCATTGTTCCAGGTGAGGTTAAAGTGACACCATCAGTGTTTTAACTGTCCCTGGTACATAACACTGGTTGACAGTCAGTTTAACAACAGTATTTTAAACCCATTATGCCCATAGAGGAAAATAAGGAAAACTTGATACATGGTGTGTACAGTTTAGTTCAAAAAAGTTTTTTAATGTAATTATTAGACATAATCATCTGTTATTCCTGAGTGTGGCGTTAATACGGGAGTCAGAATTAAATTGTATTACATTGACAAAGATAAAACACGAGGACAAAAGATTAATAGGCTGCCCAATAAATGCATTTAAGTAATTTAGTGTCATACGCATATAGAGAAGAATTTAAGTTGCATATAGTGTGTGTTAAAGGGACTAGCTTGTAGGAATGACTGGTTTTGCTTTACAAGTACCAAAACCAATTAGGTTTAAAAAATAATAACAATTAGAGACAAGTAGTATAATGTATCACTCAACCTCTGCATCCTGGTCCAACAGGTCTCCTGGTAGCCTACTGCAGCAGATTTGATGTTTGGATCAACAGCAGCAAGAAGATCTACTTCGTCAGCTGCTGCATAGGTACATCACAGTTTAACTATAATTGTGTTGATGTGAACTGATATGTTGTAACTGTAAAATAATTGAAATGTTTACATTGCTAAATATACATCTTATCCAGTTAACTGTTGGATTACAGTTCTCATAAGTGCAGGTTTTACAGTATTGTTGATATTGGAGTAAGTGCAGTATGTCATTATAGAATACTGTACTTTTCATGTTTTTATATACAGTATATATATTTTATATATCTAGCTGAACTCTATACATTGCATACTGTATTTCATAACATTTCCTTACTCATCAGTAAGGAAAGGCTGATGACTAAGGTATTTGGATAGACCGTTATACAGTCTGAGTATTTGGTGTATATGTGTATATCAGAAGATATCTTGGGCTATTTTAATGCTTTTTCTTAGTGAAATGCTGTCTTTAGCTAAGTTTCCATCCACTTTACAATCAAATTATCTTCAGTTTGGTAAAAAAAACTCATGCAATGAAAACGGGTGAAAGAGTGTTTCCATCAAACGGATTTAAAGCTTAATGACTTCACATGTTGTTTTGCGATCAAATTAGTATATGTAATTGATGGTTTACTTCATTTTTGCACTGAATTGCACTACATTCAAGCAAACATTTGCGAACAAAGTTTTTCTAGACAAAATGGATCGCGCCATCTACCAGCAAATGATAAATGGTAAATTAAATTCAGAAAGTCTCTTGTCTCCTTGTCCGTCCACTGACATCTGTCTTTGTTGATATCCGCCATGTGTGCAAACAGAGTGGAAAACGTCTTCTTCGTTTTGTGACGGGTTACAACCATCAAATTACCTAAAACTTAATAGCATTTCATAATTTATTTGGCAAATAACGTTTCCATCAGTGTTTAGCGCATAAGCCGTATATCGATCAAGACATCTGATGAGACCGAACGTATTTCATTTGAGTCAATATTCATGAAAGTCCATTGAATTCTACTGTTTACATAAGGCATTTTTCATTCGATATCACGTAATTTGAATAAAAATGTGTGGATGGAAACATAGCTACCGTTTTTGCTAACCACTAGGTTTCTCTGTTGTCTTTTTCTTGTATAATGACGTTTACCGACCTGAAATCAAAATCTGTGTGTGTGTGTGTCCGTGTGTGTGTTGGTGTGTGTGTTGGTGTGTGTTGGTGTGTGTGTGTGTGTTGGTGTGTGTGTGTGTTGGTGTGTGTTGCAAGTTTCAGGTTGACCTTGTCTCTCTCCTTATGTGTTTGTGTGTGTCCATCTCTCATTCCTTGTAGCCTATCTCCTGGGAATGATAGTAACATTTGCTGTGATGCTGCTGTCAGGGATGGGCCAGCCTGCCCTACTCTATCTAGTGCCCTTCACCCTGATTACCTCCGCCGTGGTGGCCGGGTGCAGGGGAGAGATGAGGCAGTTCTGGGCTGGAACCAACTATGAGGTGAGAGGACCAGAGAGTTCAAAGGTATTTTATATATTTTTTTGCACCGTAGTGGTACTTCAAGCCTTCAAACAGGTTTCAATTTATTAATGGAGAACTTCAAATCCTCTTTTATATGTATCATATGTTTTCCATCACCAGTTCACGAAAGCAGCCTGTGCATAGCATAATATAAAAGGCATCTTACCTGTTCAGCAAGTTCTTGGTCAGCCCTGAGGGATTGATGCTGCATTATTGCACAGCTACTCTTGAAAGCCTTCATTCTTACAACTGCAGCTACATAGTTTGCATCATTTCCTGTTTGCCACGCAACTCTCTTGTTATGCAAGTAAACGAAGAGGAAGCAGGTCACACCAGGTCACACCGGACCACCTGAGCAAGTGAAAGTTAGTCTGCCTGTTGAATGGCACTCTTAAGGAAAAATGATTCCAGGCAGTTGCCCCTGTTCCTTTACTGTTTCTTGTCCAGATGGGGAAAAGTATGTGAACTCAGTTGTGACTGTGAGTGTTTATATCTTTGTTTACATTTTAGATGTCGCTATCTTTTTTATTATTGCATGGTCCACAGTCCACAGCATAATTGGATATTTTAAACATTTTTAGTCGTCATGAGAAAAGGTTGGATAGAATCTGCACACTCGTGTTTCTAAACCCTTTTTGAGTTTAACCTCTATTTTACACCACTAAGCTCTCTGCAGTTAGATGGACTGACTAAACACTACAGCATCACTTCACTGTCATTTTACTTAATTCTTCTTTAACTTCAGAAATCACTGTGAGTCCCCCACTTGTAGCTTATTGATCAAGTCTATTACATGATATTGTGCTGTCTTGGAAGAACTGCATGTACAGCAATGGAAATACATCTGTTATTTACATGCGCCTTAGCCTGGCATGTGTTGTGACAGTGTGTGTTACACCCAGTCATTACAATTTCCACATCACTCCCAGAATGCCCTGCAGTGACATTATATGAGTATGGGCATTCCCTCTTCAAAACCTATTTTTATTTAAATGTTTTTTTTAAAGTGACAAAACAGTAGATGTTAAGCAGTGTTGGAAATAGAAATTTAAATCAAAGTAAAACATAGTTTTAACAGCACACCACCAGTTTAAATCCACAACTGGCATGAACAGAATGAAAGGCTGCCTGGAAGTAATGCAGTTGACCCCAAAATCTGAATGTTTTTTTAGATGATATATACATATATGCAAATGTCTTTGATGCCCTACATTCTCACCCTGATGTCCTAAATGAAGTGAGAACTTCTGAGAGAAGTTTGCATGGATGTGTAAAGATGTGTGAATAATATTCTTGTCTTTGTATGTGAGAGACATAAAAAAGAAATCCAATTCTGAACTGGCTTCATCTTCACCAGGTCTTGGACTCATCCAGGAAACCTTTGCTGTCAGGTGTGCTTCTCTCAGTACCAGACCTTTCTCCTGCCATTTTATAGTGTTGCTTACTGCAGTGCCTTCTCTTTTCTCACCAGCTTCTTTTGGTTCCTTTTTTCTTTTGATATTTTAACCCCTGATTTCCAGGGTCAATGTGATATTCAAAGACACAACATATGTTATACGTTTAAAAGACAAAGAACGTGGGAGGACCTACATTTGGACAGTACAGTGTTTTGCATTAACTGACCAATAGGTGTCTCTAGTTGATTGAAAATAATCTGATAGATCTGAAGAGCTTCTCAAAGCCACACTGCATGGCCCTGGAATACCATTAATTTCAACTCTTTATTTTCTCCAGTTTGTTTTATCATTCTCTACCTCCACTCATCCTTTTTTTCTTCTTCTAGCCAACGGGAATTAATACTTACATTACTTCATCCTTCATGCAGTTACCAACATGTCCATGTTGCCCTCTGCATGTTGTTGCTTGCAGTTATTGGGATTGAGATGTGTTATCTCTGTGGTTTGGTATGTGTAGAACGTACCGCTCATCTGCTGTAGTATATGCAGTACGCATTGCAAATTAAAATCACATCTCTTATTCTATCACGTTTATTTGGTAAACTCACATTAAATTTAAAATGATTAATTTTTCCTTTCCTCTTCACTTTAGAAGGGAGAACTGACTGTTCCGTAGGAGGAGAAAGATGCTGACTTACAGTAATGAGAATGGACCATACTGCTGGATGCTTCTTCTTTTTTTTCTTTTACATTTTAATACTACATTTTGCAAAGCAAGGGAACACATGTTATTGATCAACAGATTAAGTTGTTGGTCAACAGTATGGGTTCATTTGACTGCTGTGAATGATTAGAAGGCTAATAAATACTGTGTAGGCTTGTTTAGTGCCTGAAAGGTCTGCTAGGCTCACGTTAAAAAAAATAATGAATTTGCCGCTGTGATGATTGCATACAACATAATGAGAAAGCACTTTATAATATGCAGCTTGCCAGTTTCATCAGGGTGGGTGGGTTTTAAATTACTTGTAGCCACAATATAAAGTTTTTGATAACGGTTTTGGGGTTTATGTGTAACTTGTTTGTATGATGTGATTTATTTCATTGCCTTACATTAAAAGGAACTTACATTTAAAGTTCTTGTGCGTGTATTCCGTTCCTTGTTAAAACTTCAACACAGATACTTCAGGTACTTCAGATACTAAAATTCTTGTACATAAAGGGCACATATCTAGTCAAGCGGTGACTTGTTGGGTTTGGTGGGGTAGAAAGTGTATGAACTGAGAGAGTAGACAAGTTTTTTTTTTTAATGACTTATGGGGGTTTTATGCTCTGTGAAGTAATCAGAGGCCTGACCATGCCAAGCATTAATCAATTGTCAAAACTATTCTACAATAAAGGAGGTTGCCAGTGAAGAGAATAAAACAGCTGGTACAGTTCCTTGTCTAAAAGAGTTAAGAATTAAATGTGTTATATACTAAAATAAAAATTCTGATAAGAATTTTTTTTAAATTTAGAATAAGCATTAAGAAAGAGACTAAACTGACAGCTATGAAATATTCTGTATGGATTTTCCTTCCTTACAACCACTATCTCCTTGTGACATGACTCATTTGTTACTGTTGATATCAGTCTATAAAACTAAGAAAACTCCTAATGGTTACAACTTTCTAATAAGGCTCCCTAAGCGTGGCTTTATTAGGGTTCATAAACTATATTTACTAAAACAACGCTCACATGTGGCCGCAGGCTCCCATAGATATATATGCATAGACAACGCATCCGGCCTGTCAGATGCGTCTCAACCGCTGCCATTTTGGGACGGAGACCCGTTCTGACCCAGTGAACAGATTTGGTGATGACTGTATTTCTTGTTTTTTACAATCTATATTCTAAGTATAAAGACTAATTGGAAATGCCAGACGTTTGTGCGAGTTTTGTGCTGCTTTTGGATGTTCATGGGAGAGGAGGGTGATTTTTTTTCCCCCGTTTAAATTATTTTAAAGCTTAAAGTCGCGTTTATCTACACAAGATAAGGTATTTTGCTATGAAAGCCCATTTTTTCGAATAAACAAGTATATAACGTAAATATATCTGTTATTTGTAACAAATCAAACACGCTTAAAAATCCATACAAAAAATTGGGGAAATTATGCATTTAACAGTGGGTAACGTTAGACCTCTTGCCTCGTTATGCATAGATTAGGAGCATATGGATGTAATTAAGAGAACCATTAGGAGGCCAGACTCCGTCCCAATGTGGCGGCCGCGTCGACGTATCGCTCCGACTAACAGCAGCGGCCATTGCGGTATCTGCATATATATTTCTATGTCAGGCTCCGCCTTAACCATGTGACAGTGTGCAGGCTGAGTCAGCCGGCTCGTCATGCAGCGTCAGTCTGGAGTCGCACAATTATGAAAAGGCAACCTTCCGTTGGAGCTGCAGCCGAAGCGGATCTCTACAACCTCCACCGGGCTTTCTTTTCAAGGCTAACCGAGAGCACCGCCGATAGATGGATAAAAGCCACGCCACAGCTCTTCCTGAGTCTCAACGGTGAAGAGAATGGTATGTGATACTATCTGAGTAGTCAACTGCATTCCTCTGGGCTTGATAGTGTTGTCAAATTGGCGCGGAGGATCGTTGTGACTGATTGGGGGTTTTGAGTGGCAGGTCCCCCGATGCATGCTGCCTCTTGCCTGTCAGGCACCCATCCCAGATCCCGTTGACATTTTCTGCGTTTGTTGACTGGTGTCTGGCTGTAACACTGCGACTCGCTGTAATACTGTGACTTGCACGTAATGAGTAAAGTAGCTACACTGTGACACATTGTCTAGCAAGAAAAAAACAACCAAATCACACACGGGCGTAACGTTAGCAGGCTAAATGGCTAGCTCACTAGCGCTAACGTTAAGTGCTTTAACCTAAGCTAACCAACGTTAGCTAACGTTACTGTAGCTCTGCGGTAGCTGGCTGATGTTAGCAGCGGTTTCTTTACCGTGAGAAAACAGAGACAGAGCCTCTTTTCACCAGATAAAAGAGTGCACTTCAGTGCAGGTGACACATTTCTGCCAGCTCTCTCAGATGTCGGACAAGAAGACACGCAGTCATTGCCAGTAACAAGTCAATGCCACCTTGAGTGGCTGCCAAATCCTTTTAAACTGGATGCTTTTGTCTGTCTGTTTGGAATACCTCTGTACGTACACTCATGACTGCTTGCTATCTAGTAAGAGTTGTGTTTTTTATAATAATACGTTTATATAACACCTTTTAATGAACAAAGTCACAAAGTGCTTTGCACGAATATCATTGTGAAAACAGGACCAAACTAGGTTAAAATAATACAATAAAAACAACAAAATAAAACTTGAAAACAAACATTTATTCTAGCTGATTCGTAAGGCTTTTAGGCCTGTTGCAGACATTGCTGAACACTTACCTCAACATAAGTGTTTGTTTGTTGTATCGTTTCCTCTTCTCCACGGATTTCCTGTCTAATCTTCTTGGGTTGTGCAGACCAAGGAGCTCGGGGTGAATGGAAAAAGATGATGACGTGAAACCAAACGTGTAAATTGATATTGACCACACAGTGTTGTTATTACAATGTGTGAGAGCTGTGTATTTTATAATACTCAGTATATGAGGGTAGTTTAGATGAGGAGAGAAAGATGTGGGTAAAAGTCATATATATACTCAGTGTACTTTGAGATAATGATATTTTAGATAATGATATATTTATTTGATAATTTATTTATCTTGTTGGTGTGAAAGATACCATGGTCTGAATAGTGTGTCTCTAAAGGTAGACACATTTTCATCACATCACCTAACATTAATTTAGTGGGCACTTTTATGCAATTATCAGAAGACAGTCTCACAGTGTTTAACTAGTTAAAAAAATAAAATAATGTGGATGTGATGGCAAAGAAGCTGCATACATTTGTTGTTCAATTGAACAGTCGGATACATTCAGCATAGTATATCCTTTAACTGTGTTGTGACCTGTAAGATGGAGAAAATATCATTGCAAATGATATCTAATCTCGCAATACGGTATTTGGTTGATATGTCCTTTGTTTGCTGGAGCAGCTGATGCCTGTCTTTTGTCTCAGTGCAAAACTGTCTAATTTCCCACAGTGCTGGCCTGAGCTGGTCACATGCCCCAGCTTACATGAGCGACACTCCTGTGCTGCTGCTCTTGGAATTCTGATAGCAGTCTAATGAAGTAATGTTGATGAATTAATGCTGGTCTGGTTTCCTCAGAGCAGTCAGCATGATTTGATCTGTGTCACCAACTTGTAATAGAGCTTTAATAATGCAAGTGACAGTCTCTTATGTAATACTGGATGGTTGAACTGGTCATCAACTCAGGTTTTAGTGCTCTGTGAACTAGTAGAAAAGGGTATTCTCGCAAGACTGTGTTGTGCTCCAGAATAGACTTTTAGCACGACTTGTGTGTGCTCTGTTATCTCACGCTCTAATCCTTTTGCGCCACACACACACGCCCATTTTAAAGTGACTGATAAAGTTTTTCCAGTGGCACTGAACTGGGTTTAAAAAAAAAAAATGTCACCACAATGTCTCACAGTCACAGTTGATGTTTGTCTGTTGATCTTATGAATGAAGTGCTCCCCTGTAGATATTATCCAGCAGCCCCCATTGCTTCCCCTCACCCTGCAGAGCTGCAGCTTCTGGTAAGGCACGCAGCTGACTTGCATGTGCTTTATCCAAAGAGAACTGGAGAGAATACCAAGTCAGTATATCTTACTATACATTGTATGTGCAAAGTGAGGTATGCCATTTTAAATGCTGTTATTGCAGTCCCTCTCATTGTTATTTGAGCAAAGAGGTTTATAAGCAGTGATTTGACACTGTCCCTGCTGCTATCACCTATCCCAAGACTAGTTTACCTGTGTTTTCATAGGCTCACATGACCATGAGCACCAGATATTGAGAAGAGTAGCCACTACATGCCTTACATTACTAGGTATGTCCAGGGGGCACAATAATGAGAGCTGGAGAGCCGTCACACTTTGGTCTCATGACTATATGAACTGACATTCCTTCTGTACTTTCTTCCGAGAATCTTATCTGGAGGTTATAATGAACTGCTTAACTCCATTTAACAATCGTTTATAGGCTTAGATCTTATAACAACTAAGATGTGGCAAGGATTGCAACTTGATAAGGCATGTCTGTGTCAAAATTTCCCACAGTGTGTGATATATTCTCTTTTAATGAATGCAATATAAAGACCTATTTTGATTTTGATTTTGATTTTGATTTGGCCCTATCAAAAATATGTACTTGTGGCAGTTGTACTTGCTAGAGCTGTAAACGTAAGGCATAGATAAGAGCCAGGTCACCAAAATCAGGACTAGTGATCTAAATTGGACTGGCCTTTTGTGAGACGCATTGTAAAGTTTTCACACTTGTTGGAAATTATTAATCATTTTGATGACATTCATGATTATCCTGACATTTTGTCCTTAGAGCGTAAGCACATGGGACCGCCTTAAAAACATTTTATTCTGAGCTCTTCTGACCTTTTCTGTTTGAGTGTAAAGAATTTGTAGCACAGCTTTTTTTTGGTCAAAATAAAGGTTCCATTAAAACTTAACCTTGGCTATTGACAAAACACTAATGATTCAGCCTTGAAAGGAACATGTTTGAATCCAGTCAAACTACCGCCTTACTATTATTGTGATGGTCATTATTAAGGAACAGAATAGGTCTTAGTCCTGACTCCAAGGTTTGTTTAGTAAAAATTGATTTGAAGCTTTCTCTGGCATAAGAATTTGACTTTGGATTGGGGCTGCGCAATATATCGATGTTATATCAGTATGATATAAGACTAGATATCATCTTAGATTTTGGATATTGTAAAATCGTAATGTGGTCTTTTCCTGGTTTTGAAGGCTGCATTATAGTAAAGTTTTTCTGTACTTAGCAGAAAGCTCTAGCTATTATTTGCCTTTACTCATTAAATAGACAATTCTGATGATTATTTATCAAAAATCTCATTGTGTAAATGATATTTTGTAAAAGCACCAATTTCTCAATCCTACAATGTGGTCGCAATATCGACACAAGGTATTTGGTCACGAACATTGTGATATTTGATTTTCATCATATCGCCCAGCCCTTTTTAGGATTGGTTCAAATGACTTGAGATTTGACTTGGTCCTCCCCAAAGACTGATACCAGCACGTGTTGGTACTCTTTGCTCTTCTGTTTTGATTGTAGGGCTGCAACTAACTTTGAATTATCTGCCTATTACTTTCTATTTTTATAAGATTAATGGTTTGGTCAATGACAGAAAATATTGAAACATTTCCATCACAATTTCCTAAAAACTAAGTGAATTCTTTTGTCCACCCAACAGTTGGATATTTAATTTACTGTTAGGTATATATTCACATTGCCAATTTAATTTTCTGTCGGTCCATTAATCTACTAATCTTTTTAGCTCTAATTGATTGCAATTTCAAAATGGATGATGTTGGCTTCTACATCCAGATCTTTAGTACCTGCGGTACCTGCAGAACTGCAGTTCCCCTGTGATGTGCCCTAATGCAAAGAGAACCAACAGTGAGGAATTAAGGTTATGGCATGGAAAAATCCAGAGAGGAGCCTTCGCTCACTGTACCGTGGAGGTTGCCCTAGTTCTGTGTCCATGCTTTTATTTATAGCCATATACCAACCAGTGGTTCAATTGTAATTCTTGTTGTAAAAATCTATAATAATAATCAAATATGTATCAAAAAAGTGAGGCAGCTGGACATATATGCTGCTCATTCTCATTTCATTTTTCAGGCTTAGTATTTTCCATTCCCAATAGTGGAAATATCTTTGAAGCTATATTTTAGTCTGTACACATTTTACCAATTTCTCAAGTAAATGGCTTCTGTTGGTTCTCTGAGAACCACTTGTCTCTGTGGCTACTGCTCACGCTGAAGTGCTGACCCCATATCCTCCACTTTTTCTAATGGGTAATAGAAATACCAAGCCAGATGTTGTCTCACCCCATCTTACGTCAAGTGGGCCAGAGGAATGATGGGTCGACGGGTTGACCAGCCAGCCTCGTTGCATTGTTTTAAAAAAGGAGGGGGAAGGAAGAGTTCAGTTGGCAAGGTTTCTGAGTTCTCTCTCTCTCTCTCTCTCTCTCTCTCTCTCTCTCTCTCTCTCTCGCTCGGTCTCTGTGTGATGATGATGTGGGTGTGTGTGGCGAGATGACATTAGGAAGATAAAGCGATAGTGATAACATTAAATTTGTGTGTCGTAAAGCGACCGTGATAAGATTGGATTTGTGTCCCCCTACGAACACATTCACTTCCACAAACACGTGTTGGTGCAAATGTACACACACACACACACACACACACACACACACACACACACACACACGGATGCCCATGAACCAAACTCTCAGCATCCAACATTGTTGAACCCAGAGAGATGGAAAGGTGCTGGGTTACATTTCCTACAGGAACAAAGTAATCATAAAACCTGGAGCTCAGAGAGGAAGGGGGAGGGAGGAAGTCCGAGAATGTGTGTGTTTTTGGCAGGGGCTCTGAAGTCTTCAAGTCTTTTCTTGCCTGACATTCTCAGGTGCCATGGTTACAGGTTAGCAGAGCACAGTCCTGCCTCATTAACACTTTGTTAGATTAAGAAGACACCAACATTTTTGAGGAAAGCATTCTTCACCAGTGCATCCCAGACATTGATTAGGTCACTAATTCAATGAACAAGGGAGCACTGAAGAGTCAATGACCTGCAGGATACAATTACAAGGCAGTACACGATAATAACCTCACCTCAACAACTAGAGTAAAAGTAATGAGGACAGCTGCAGCTTTGATTCTTAAGTTTGATTAAGTTTAAGAAGCAAGCTTTGACAATAGTGTTGCTATCAACGCTTGCTAATTGGCACCCAAAAAGGAAATCTACCAATTACCGTTGTTAGTTGAAACTGTATTTATCCTACTAGCACACAAGCTGTGTTGTAATATAAACATACATATCTATACAAATATTCATTCCTTATTTTCTGTTGTGGTCAAATTGTTTTTTATTCAACAATCAGCAGCATGTTACATGTAACAAAACATACATGTAACACCCCCCCTAAACAAAACCAAAAAAAAAAATTAATTAATGACTTAATATGAAATAAAGACTGTATACTGTTTTATTCTTGACTGTAATTATGGTATACTGTACAAGAAGTTGTTATATCTGTGTGTGTGTGTGTGTGTGTGTGTGTGTGTGTGTGTGTGTGTGTGTGTGTGTGTGTGTGTGTGTGTGTGTGTGTGTGTGTGTGTGTGTGTGTGTGTGTGTGTGTGTGTGTGTGTGTGTGTGTGTGTGTGTGTGTGTGTGTGTGTGTGTTTTTATTTTTAAGTGCAGTTTTTTTAAAGATGTCAATTTTTTAATCTTTATAGCTGTACATTTGCACACAGTTAAAACAGGGATTTAGGGATTATTATCAACCTTCCAGGTGCATTCACTTCTAAATAAGTGGTTTTGATAATGTAACTAAATTGAAGGTTTGGCTACACTGTGGTTAACTAAGGGTTCAGAGAATGGTTCAACCAAAACATGAATTAATATTGAAAGAGATGATAATTCCATTTGCCATTATAATAATTCACACCTACTGAAACCTCACAATCATCAGATCACCAGTCAGTCCACGGCACATTTAAACTTTTGAACATGTCAAATGCTTACAGGATAAGAATTTGGCAAAACAGTCACAGATACCAACTCAGCAGCATGTAAGCAAAATGGAATGGAAACAAAATAACTTGATAGCAATATAGCTGTAGGTCTAAACAGTGTTAAAAGTGCAAATTAATTTGATCTGACATTATTAAAGACACATTTGTTGACATTTGTGTTTCATCTTATCACATCCCAACTCATCATACCCCAACTCATAAATGCTGCAACTACTGTGAGAAGAAAAACAAGTTTAATCTTTTAGGATTGCTTTGTGATGACTCACTCGATGCAGAATTGTTTTCCATTATGGAAGACTCAATGTGAACATCAAAACCACTGCCTTATGTAAATACGTAAAACCATGTTAAGTACTCTGTTACTTTTGTACACAGTTACCTGAGTTTGCTGCCCTTATTTTACCTGGATAACTGTTTTTCAGTGCTGCTCTCTTTGAATTAAGTTTCAAAACAAAAGTGTGTGGCCTGTGTTGTTGGGAGAGGTTTTGTGTGTACTCCTGTGTTAATCACAGTTGGTGGTGTGTCCTCAGTAGACAACTAGGTATATATCATTGAGGCCTCTGCCCATCCACTAATCCTCTCCCACACCCCCACCTTCCTCGTCTTTCTCCCCAGCCTAAGTATAATATCTAGTTGGTCTCAGGCACATTCATCTGCCCCCCGAGTGGCTTCTTACATATTAACCATGGATGGAGTTTGGAGGCTGCAACCTCTCTCTGATCACTCGGCTTTTAACTCAGGCCGGATCTGTATGACAACAGCATCACTGTAGACTTTGAGACCCATATGGAAATTTCTTCTGAGAAACGGAGGCCGAGAGAAGTACAGTGATTTTTTTGCTGATGATCCAGTGCTCAGGCGAGGCTGTATTGGCTGTGGTTTTTCCAGGAGATGCGTGAAGGAGCCTTGGCATGTTCCTGTACAAAGCCCTTAAACACATCGATGAAGAGGAGTACATCCAGGTACACTCAGTGTCTCGTGTCAATGGTCAAGCTGTGGGATGACCTGTTTGTTGAGATGTTTCAGTAATACTGCAATTTGTTTGTAGGTTGCATAGAACATGCGGCACTATGGATGGGACTAGATACAAGTGACTTAAGAAAGAGATACAATTATTTAGATTTAGTCATGGAACTTTGCTGGGGGGGGCTCTATTCTTTTATACTGAGTCACTACTGTTTCTACACTGCCCATATTTAACTACATGAAAAGGTTGACTAGTTAGGATCATTTGCTTCAGCAGAAAAAACATTTCCATTTCTGGTTGTAATACTATTGTTTGACTTTCAGGAATAGTTGAAACCCTTTGGTGTACAGCAGTTGACGGTGTTTTCAGGTTCCCTTCTTTGTGCTACGAGGGATTAATGGTGCTAATCGCTCTGAGCTGTACTGTGGAACAATAAGGCATGAGGCATTTAATTGAAAATTCCTGTGACACAAATCCTTGTTTTAAAGGAATAGTGATACACCGTGAGATTCATTTATTGCAGTTTACAACATTGGCAGGCACCTTTTGCTGAAGTGCATCCTAAACTATAGTTGTCTGGATAATTTCATATATTGGTACTTATTCATTATTACAACTTCTAACCCGTTTGATTATCATTGACTGAATCCTGGATCAAGGGGATTACAAGAACCACTTTAAGGATGTTTCAATATTTCTAGAGAAATCTTTTCTAAATAAAACAAAATGGTACCACTTTTGATTTATCCCCATGTTCTTTTTACTGGCTTTTCTTGTCTTTGTAAAACTACGATCGATATAATCACAGCGCTGTTTTTTTCTGTTCTTTGAATGCAAACATAATAAGACCTGAACAGTAACATCCCCGTACTGTTCACAATATCAAACTGTTTCTTTTTGTTCACAGTCCCAGAAACCCTGGATAGAAAGC
>NC_048407.1:25863868-25876068 GCF_013103735.1 Etheostoma cragini
CAGTAACATCCCCGTACTGTTCACAATATCAAACTGTTTCTTTTTGTTCACAGTCCCAGAAACCCTGGATAGAAAGCACTTTCACCAAGCGGGAATGTGTGTACATACTTCCAGTGTCAAAAGACCCCCACAGGTATGTGCTTAGATTTACTGTAGTGTGCCTTGTGGTGGTAACCATGGAAACGGTGTAATTGTATGGTGTGTGTTAAAGTAGGCCCAAACCCTAACCACCACTCTCTAAAGAGTAAATTAGTCTGTTTTTCACATAATTTTTATGTTTATGTCTGTCACTGTAATTGCAGCGTTAAGTGCTGGGGAAGACCAGTGATAGACCTGTGTATCATATCTTCTTAGGTGTTATTCATAAATTTAAAAACATTTATCACAAAAAAGGTGTTGTTCATTTCTATTAGTCCGCTATTTTACGACGTTTGGAGGTCATCATGTGGATGACTGATTAGATTCAATGCCTTCGGAATCCCACTTTTGGTTGGCTGTTAAACTTAAATTTATTATTTGTATTTGTAGATATATTATTTTTACATGGGCTTGGCATTCAGGCCGCTCACTCACAATGTATTTGGTATGCATGAGAAGCACAACTGAAATAGCTCAATAAAACTGGTATAAATGGTGTTCAGTTATAAAAATAAATGGTCAAAGAAAAAGTGTTTGTAAAATAAAATCATTTCAAATTAAATAGTTCCATACAGTGTACTTACTGTTGAACCTCCTCCTTTGTATGTAAGCCATTTCTATTGCACTACTACTATTTAGTTGCACTTTCAAAAAGTTGCACCTTCCTTCTTGTAAACTCACAAAAATACTGGGTTACTCTATTATTCTGTGTTTTCTTTTACATCAATTATTTGCCACTGGATTTTCTCCTCTAACTACAGTACGTGCTGTTGCTCAAAGATGATTCGGAGGCATAAGTGAACATGGACCCATTTAACGTTGGGCAAAAGGCCTGCATGTGACCGTGATCAAAGTGAGAGTCCCTTTGGCAGGTTTCACAATGCTCTCTTGGTTAAAGGCCAATCTAAATGGGCTGCCTGCCCAGCTGACAAATAACCTTCCTTAATGTCCTCAAACTGTCTACCGAGAGCTTTCTTCTTACTAAAAAAGATCAGAGCATTATAACTGTCTTTGTGTCTTTGCAAATGTACTCTAAATTTTGGTGTTTTGTATTTTTTTACGTCTAAAACAACGATTAATTAATTTGTGGAAATTTGTTTCAGATGCCTTCCAGGATGCCAGATTTGTCAACAGCTAGTCCGGTAAGTATCTGTTTGGTCTTTGTTCCCCTCATTCTTTGTAACCTGACAGGACAAGTCTTAACAGAAGTTTTAAGTTTCAAGAGTCCATACTAACCAGTTGACTTCACACCAGAAAAGACCTGCAGGCAAATTCTTTTATAATTCCAGTGAACAAGAAAAGTGTAACCTCCAGGCCTTGTGTATCAGGATGCACATTGCCTAAGATAATTAAAGTAGTGGAAACAAAAAAGCTTAGGTTTGTCATTAATTATAATTAATAATAAATTGATGAGCCATTGAAAGTAGAGGTTGTTAAGACACATATTTATTATTTTGTATTTATTTATTTAGTTATATTATATTGATGGGAGAGATTTGGATGTTTTGATAAAGTGTACATATGCAGTTCATAGTAATAAATATATCTAACATTTAAAATTCTTGGAACAATGTGTCTTTTAGTTCAGAAAAAAGTAGACAAACAGGCTTTGTATTTCTAGCAAGCAACTGTCAATTTTGTTAGCTTAAATAATAACCGTCACTAGCAGATTGTATCAGATCCAGCTAGCTAGCTAATTAAGCTGCTTGTTTGGCTGGTTAATGAAGCAAATATTTTACTTACAGCAATTATAAATGTGACATAAATTAAGTATGTGCTATTTTTTACATTCTGTTGTACTTGCTGTGCTCTGCCACATTGCTGCTAAGGGCACTGCCACACTAACCCGATGGCTGACCGTTGGCAGGCAGACGGACTGACTCGGAACCCACCAAAGCAATGCCGTTTGCCAACGGCAGCTGATTACACAAACGTGTCATGTGGGTCTGGTTTCTCTGTAAATTCAAAGCCAGACTGTCCATGGCGGCTTGTTCAAAATACAATCCCATATTTTACTAAAATAGTTCACCTAAACATATTGTCTGAAAACATTTGAAGCAAGAAGGCCACGCATATGCTGAATCTGTCTTCATTTTAGATCGACATAGGTCAGTTTAAAAGCTTTTCGTCAGATTTAGGGAGACTCTAGTCACACTTATTCTTGCACGTTGTTTCCGTGTTAGCATTCCACCAATCAGATAGGTCATTTGAGGCCGACTGCCGGCAGTGCCGACCTTCCAACCAAGCATGCCAGGAAGGCCGGCGGACCCTCCGACAGACAATGTCACGGAACACACCGAACAGACTTGAGTCAACAACCTTGCCAGTCTGTCCAACGGCCCATTATCGGGTTATTGTATCAGGGCATTAAGATGTATAAATTGAATAAGTATCAATTAAAGTTATTCTGTTTAACCTCAAGATGCTGCTGTGGACGGCTGGTGCGGCAGCATGTTGGCTTTACAGCCAGCTTGGCCATGAAGTATTCAGACGTGAAACTGGGTGAAAACCCCAACCTGTCCATGCCCGAGCTGGAGGAGTGGTCGGTGGAAAAACACACAGAGGCCAGCCCCACTGATGCCTACGGTGTCATCAATTTCCAGGGAGGGTCTCACTCATACAGAGCCAAGGTAGGAGGGCACATTCTTCTCTGCTGGAGAGCATGTTGTTCATGTAAAAAGAAATCCTGGGAGTCTTGATAACTTTGCTGTGGGTTGTTGAAGAGTGCTCTAACGCAGTATTTTAAGGTGTTTTCTTAAATGTAAATGTGTGTAGATGCATTGTGAACAAAACCTTAATATACATATATTTAACCCTGTGTATTAATGTAATATGCAGGATTTCTCAAATTACATTATCACCAATAACATTGTGTTGGTATGTTATTGTTAACCAACAAACTCAAAATAAAATAAGGAAAATAGAAGGATCATGTATATCCCCAGTCTTTACTACTGATTATCGGGGTCTCACAATTCAAAAGCAAGATTGGCAATTCTCTTAGTATTTATTTTCCCCTCTAACCCTGTCTACTTGCGCGCATCCGAAGACAACACAGTGTAGCTTACCAGTAACTTAACCTGCAGCTAAAGACACAGCAAAGCTTACCAGTAGGCTTCAGCTGCTTTTTCAGACACCGTGGCCCCTACCAGGGTCGGAGATGACAAAGAAACAAAATAACTGAAAAATCCACCTGTTTCCCTGAAGTTATCAGTATTGTAACATTTTATAGTAGTCTAACAATAGCATAGCAGTGAGTGCTGAAAATGTTTTAATTTAAACCAATTCTGACCTCAAATCAAAAGTCAATTATAATTGTGGATTTGATGAACTGTAACACCCCTACTGGTTAGTAGGGGTGTTGTGTTGGCACTATGAGATGAATAAACAACTAGTTGTTTTTCAACCAAGCACTGCTTGGTTTTAGCTTCTCGGATGTTGCTGCTTTTTTCTGCTTTATATGTTCATGTCCACATGCTTTTCTTTCTGTGCAAACGTGGGCAGTATGTGCGTTTGGCCCACGACTCGCCGCCAGAGAGCATCCTGCGGCTGATGCTGAAGGAGTGGCATATGGAGCTTCCTAAGATCCTCATCTCTGTCCACGGAGGAGCTCAGAACTTTGAGCTGCACCCACGCCTCAAGCAGGTGGTAGGCAAGGGCCTCATCAAAGCTGCAGTCACCACTGGGGCCTGGATACTCACTGGAGGGGTCAACACAGGTCTGTAGTCACAGAGAGATTATTTTAGTTTTGAATGAGAAATAACAAACATCCAGGATAATGCAATAAATGTTTAGCTCATGGGAAAATAATGAGTGTCATACAGAATCAGAGTTATTGTTTTTGCACGGATATTGCAGCTAAACAACTTTTACTTTTCACCCCTGCTCTTTAACACATTCCCTAAGTGAACACTCGCGCACATTTACATTGTACTCAAACCTGCACAAACACACATGCGCTGATGTAGCAGAAGTTTTAATACCTGGCTCTAAGCGTGTCATTTGGCCATGTTGTGGCCGAGGTGTGTCTGCAGCCACAGCGCAACGTTAAGATGGTGTGGTCTGATCATAGTGTTTAAATCATTGCTCACAGGGTCAATTACCCAGACCAGTGATTACTTTTAATGCCACAGACACCCTGAGCAGTTGGGGTGGTCTCCTGGATCCCAAATTACTGCTGAATCCATGAGATCTATTAGCTGAGGACTGTGGTTCACAAACAACCCCAGGCCTAATGTACTTGTTGGAAATTTTGATTCCAGAGGCTCAGGTTTCCTGGGTATTTCTTTTTACAAGCGTGGTTTGAATCCACAGTATCTAGCACTCCTTTACTCGTCATACATTTTTACGGAAATATATATTGAGGGGGGATTTAAGTGAGGTATGGCAAAGGTTAAGTAGCAAAAAAAAACTGTACACTCCTGTCGAAGTAATAATGACAGTTCATTGATTGTTTAATGTATCCTTTCTAAAGGTGTGGCAAAACATGTTGGAGACGCTCTCAAAGTACACTGTTCAAGATCATCAAAGAAAATTTGCACTATCGGGATCGCATCCTGGGGAGTCATTGAAAACAGGAACGATCTCATTGGCAGAGACGTAAGATGCAACTTTAATTTGTTCAAGATTATTTCGAAAGATCTTGATACTTTGACAATAGCAATTTCTAAAATACCCAATAACCTCTTTATCTATTTAATGTTGAGTCTTTTTGACAACATTCATTTTTTTATAGCTCAGATTGTTTTGTTGATGTACAGAAGTCATTTTTCTTTTCTTTTTTTGCTCACTCTCCTATCCTCTTCCTTTGTACCGCTTTGTGTCAATCTGTCAACACTGCAGATTGTCGCTCCGTATCAGACACTGCTGAACCCTCTAAGCAAACTAAACGTTCTCAACAATCTGCATTCCCATTTCCTCCTGGTGGATGATGGGACAGTAGGCAAGTACGGCGCTGAGGTCCAACTGCGACGGGACCTGGAAAAGCACATCAACCTCCAAAGAATACACGCACGTAAGAAAAACTGAAACTTCAATACAATAGTTTCCAGTGCTTGGATTCTTGAAAAACATCTCTTTAGATCTGCAAAAGTGGTCTTGGACTCTTCTGAGATAATGCAGTGTCATTGTTTGTGTCTGGAAAGACAGAAACATTGCCTTACTGATATACTCATCTCCCCTAGTCAAAATACCACATTTGCCCTGCTAAATTACCGAAATCAAGAGTGTCCCATAATAAATATTTGCCAACTTGAGTTTGTCATTTTGTCGTTGGGGGCTTTGAATTTGTACATCACAAAGGTTTAACTCCACACTGTGTTGTACAGGATTTTAAATGTGTGCCTTAAATCCTAAATAATAGAGTGCCCCCTTCTTACAAGAAAAACTTAAATTTAAATTCTATGTTGTGCGGGCGTCCAGTAAGCTCACCTGGTTGAGCGGGCGCCCATATATAGAGGTTTACTCCCCGATACAGCGACCGCAGGTTCGACCCCGATCTACAGCCCTTTTCTGCATGTTATTTCCCCTCTTTCTCCCCTTTTTTAAGTCAAAGCTTTCCTATGCAAATAAAGGCCTAAAACCCCCCAAAATAAATCCTAAAATTCTATGTAATGCTTTCTCTTTTTCTTGCTAATGATGGCCATTGAACATAAAGTTCTGTCAGAAATGTCCATGAAAATTTCACTAATGCTCAAACGTGCTTACTGCAGGCTGGAACTTTATTTTTGACTGCACATTTCATTGACAGTGGACAAGGACAATTAATTATTATTTATAATGAATTAATTATTAATAAATAGTTCCACCAAAGGTGCATAAAATTACCATTGAATTACTCCAAACCGTGTTTGCATCTCAGTTTCATTGAACTGAAGCAACACAGTTTACTAAACTCTTCCTTCAAGACATTTTGTGCTGGCTGTTAAGTGTTACTGGCTAAATTAGGACTGTTAGAAAGAGACTGACATGGTTTTCTTCCTGGAAAAATAAAATATCTGATAATTTTATGTGTTAAAAAGGTAAATTTTGCCATGGCATGAGATTTTCTGGATATCATTCATCAGCATCAAGATTTGGTTAACAAAATACTGTGTGTTAATGTGCAGCAGATACTTTTTGGTGTGTATAATTGTGTGTAAATACCACTTTGGGCCATGTTACATACATTAGGTTAATTCAGATGGTGTCAGAAATGCTGTCTGGATGTTTAAAGATTCAACATTTATGAAAGTCAAAATCTAAATTATTTCAGCAGTTAAATATTATTGCAGTTGAGTTTAATTTACTTTATTCAGGAAGTGCAACTAGTTAAACTTAAAACAGATAACATAGAAACTACCAAAAGTTGAATAATTATTTGGCATCATTAATTCCTATAATAGACATTATGTAAAGTATTGTGTGCTATCATTACATACCCTTTATATAGCACTAAACTCCAAGGTGTAGTCATTATGAAGTCAGTTTGTCTTTCTTTGGCAGAAGCTAGTTGATAACAGTGAGCTAGTTATTATCATCTCAAAGTCTTACAAACTGTCACTTGGGTGGAGCTGTATTCGTAAAATAACATTAGAGCTGGGCCCACTTTTCATCTTCCTTCTTGTAGGAATTGGTCAGGGTGTTCCTGTTGTGGCCCTGATCTTTGAGGGCGGTCCCAATGTGATCCTCACCGTGCTAGACTACCTTCAGGAGAGCCCTCCTGTCCCAGTGGTGGTGTGTGAGGGGACCGGCCGTGCTGCTGACATATTGGCCTATGTCCACAAGCAGACTGAGGAAGGAGGGTAGGACACACACACACACACACACACACACACACACACACACACACACACACACACACACACACAAACTATAATGACCTTATCGTGTCTAGGGGTGGAGGACACTAACAATTAAATAAACCTGCTGGAAACCAAAGGAAAGGCAGAAACATTTTAAGCTGCAACAATACATTTTATAATATTTAAATCTAACAAATTAACTAAAAGCAATCTTCAACAGAAGAGCTATTTAGTTAAAAAATAAAACTGAACAGCTACATTTTTAAACAAAGGCATAACAACAAAAGGAAGTGGTTCACACAACCCAAATTGCAGTTTTGTTCCACACAGCAACTCCCACACAGCTTCCACGCAGCCAGTGGCACGTCACAACGCTCACACACACACAGATTACAGGGCTGGGGTGGGGGGGACAACTGTGGTTATGCGGTTTTATTCTTGATTTATTTTTTTAAAATAGCAGATTAAAATGATGGACATATGATAGGAAAGGAAGGAATGAAAGGAGAGGTAGTAGGTTCCCTAGAGAGACTTAAAGGAAATCAAGGCTTCAGCATGTATTTTATTAAATTTTTAGATTTTTGCTTAAAGTTGGAGAATTGGTAAAATAAAAAGGCAGTATGATGCTGTTAGTGATGAAGCATTGACAGTGTTGTAGACAGCGATTATCTTCTCTCTCTTTTTTTGTTGCCATTCCTTTGATGACAGCGTCGTTGGTGGCTCTTATCTATTTCTGTCCCAGAAGGATTTTTAACAACCCAGCCACAGCCATGTCTGTTATAATAGAGTTGAAAAAAGTTGAACTTGTGACAGTGTAGTTAAAAGTTATCAGCTGACAGGCTTGCACACACGCTGCAAAATGCACTCAACCACTTCTTTAATGTAAAAGGTATCCATCAACACAATCTAGTTGTTTGATTTAATGGTTTGGTTATCTTGGACAGTGATCCAAATAGCATATAAACAAAAAGGTAGGGTTTTATTATAGCCTATCACAGGAAACTTTGAAGGTTATTTAACAGGAAAAAGGAAATGGAATACAGGGTTTCCCTCAGATAAGTTGTTAGGCCCAGTGGCAAATGTATTTTTTTTGACAAAGGACCAGTCCCAGATAGATGGCATCATTTATGTAGCGCCCCATAGTTTCAACTATACCAAATAATGGAAGGAAACAAAAATACATTTAAATCTCTCCTCCCACCCCAAAAATATACTGGGGGAAACATTTAGAAAATTACCTAAATTAAAAGAACTAATAAATAAAGCATTTAAATACTCTTTGTGGGGCTATGGCATATAACCATGTTTCCAAACCCCATTATGTATACTGCAGCAATATAAGGCTGCACAAGCACTGCATGCATAGAGTCTAGGTGCAGTCTATTACTCTTTGAACCCTATTGGAGGCATTCACGTAATGTGTTTTCTTGAGATCAAAGCACTTTGTGCGGGAATCAAACCTATATTTAAATGTTTTACAGCTGTGTGGGTTTGAGCAGCGTGACCGTAACCATGTAATACTGTAATTGTTCTACAGTAGTCTTCCTGATGGAGTGGAGACTGACATCATCGCAACCATCAAGAAAACCTTTAACTTCAGCCACAGTGATGCCATCCATCTCTTTCAGACTCTGATGGAGTGCATGAAGAGCAAAGAATTGGTACATTCATGCATGTTTTAATCACTTTCATACACTTGTCATTCATGTTCACTTCTTATTTGTTCCCATTACAATGAGTGCTGCAGTAAAATAAACTTGCAAAGATCAGTCATTTAATGCAATTCCTGAAAACCAAATGAAAAAGCTTCTTAAGAAAAAAAAAAAGAAAGTACAACAGCTTAACTAAATGAACCCATTGAACCACTGCCACAGAGACAACTGTGATGGTCCCACTGTTAGTTTTTTTTTTTAAAGTAATATATATCACAAACTCTTGAAACATCTGGATTTTGTCTGTGGGAACATGTTGATAAGTGCTATCATGTTTCTTGGAAAACAGATCACTGTGTTTCACATCAGCTCCGATGAGCACCAGGACATTGACGTAGCCATTCTAAGGGCTTTACTCCAAGGTTAGTGGATGATTTCTCTCTAAATCTTTTTTTTTTTTAATCAATTTCTTTAGTAAAAGAACTGAGTCACAAAAGTCACATAAAGCTGACTCAGTCTATTGATATGCTAAGGTTGTTGGTATTGGGAAATAAAGATTACAAAACTTCTTAATGTTTTCACTCTGATATAGATATGCTTTGAGAACAGCGTTCCCCCTTGGTGCCCTTCTCTTTGTGTTCCTGAGGAGATCATGTTGCCCACATTCACAGGGCCTTCTTATTTCAACACTGTCAGTCACTAAGATGATGTCTTTTTCCTCTTCTTCTGCGCAGTTTGTTAGAAAAACAGAAAAAGTCAGACATGCACCTGAGCAACTTTGTTTTCATTATGCTGTAGAGGATATGTCTTTTTGTTGTTCGTATAATGGCAGATGGGGAAAAAAACCTCAATGATTGGTGTTTTCTACTGAATGTATGTTGCGGCAAAAGCAAGAAACACAACTCTTGAGTGACTGCAGATAATCGATAGTCTGGAGAAAGTTTCAAATTCCCGCTGGATTTTTATTTGACGTCCACAAAATCAATTCTGTGTACATTGATTATGATCATTTGATTCAGACGGGTCCTAGAGGACAATAAACCAGATTAGTGTGGAAGAGAGCAGTGGACTGAACAGGGATTTACTAGTGTGTAATTGACTGTATATCTGCCCTTGTCCTGCATTACTAATCCTCCTAGCTGGCTAACAGACAATAAACAGTAAATGCGGTTTTACTTGTCTGTGAATGAATATCTGTGTAAAAGTTACACATGGCTGTATCTGTGTATTTCAGGCACAAATGTATCTGCCTTCGATCAGCTGGTCCTGACACTGGCCTGGGACCGGGTAGACATTGCCAAAAATCATGTGTTTGTGTATGGACAGCAGCTCATGGTAGGTATGCGTGCTTGTGTGTTTCTGCGTGCCTCATCTTTCACAGATGTTTAGCTGAGCAATAGCTCCAAACCTTGCCCAAAATGACCCCAGAATCTTTGCTAACCACAATCTGCCGTCTGAGGAGCTGGGGGACTGGAGTTGGGCAGGCTTGTTTTGACTGTAAAATGAACCATGTTACAGTTGTCTTCATAAGCTGCCCTAAGTACTTATGTTTATTTTGAAACTTGGGGGAATCCTGGCTTTTCCTTTTTAATAGGAGGATAGATGATATGTATTTATTTTTATTATGTGTATGTGGGTTTTTTGTAATGTGGAAATATTACTGGTGTTCTCCCTAATTTGGTTGTTTTTATAGATAATTGCTATTGAAATATGGTTCATAACAACATGTTTATCTCTGTGTGTATAGGTGAGCTCCCTGGAGCAAGCTATGCTGGATGCACTCGTGATGGACAGGGTTGATTTTGTCAAGTTGCTCATAGAAAACGGTGTAAGCATGCACCGTTTCCTGACAATCAGTCGGCTAGAGGAGCTCTACAATACGGTAATGCACCAGCAACTAATTAACTGAGATGGGCTGGTTGTAAAAATGATGTGTGTTTTTGAGTGTTGTAAAGCTTTTTGTATCTTCTATTTTAGAAACAACCTCCCAACAACCCAACTCTTCTCCACCTGGTTAGAGATGTTAAACAGGTAACCTTCAGCCACGCTTTTATCAGTTCACCTTAACGAGAATCTGTTCAATCTCATTCACCACTTTGTTTCTGTGCTATCTCGCAGAGTCATCTGCCTCCAAACTATAAGATCACTTTGATTGATGTGGGCCTGGTTATTGAGTACCTGATGGGCGGGACTTACAGGTGCAACTACACCAGGAAACGCTTCCGAATCATTTACAACAATCTCCACGGCAACAATAGGGTGAGAACAGTTGCAACTCTTGCCAATTGGAAGGTTGGCAGTTTGATTCCTGGCCCCACAGTCCAATGTTGAAGTGTCCTTGGGCAAGACACTGAACCCAGAGTTGCTTCCAATGCTGTGCCATCAGAGTGTTAATGTGTGTGAGTGTTAATCTGATGAGCAGATGGCTCCTTGTACGACAGCCTCGGCCACAATGTATGAATGTGTTTGAATGGTTGAATGTAAAAGTGCTTTTAATAACCCGTTAAGACTAAAAAAGCGCTACATAAAAACAGCCCATTTACATTTAACTCCTGGAGATAATCTATGGGAACACTTAATGCATTGTACTATTGATGTTAGACCTTAAACAGTTATTGAATGGATTACAAACTGTAACAGAAGTCAGTGAAAGAAATACAACTTCTCTGAAAATGTTTTCATAATCTGCACAGAGGTCGGGGCGCCATGCAGCAGGTCCCGGTTCTCATTTGAGGAAAAGTCACGAGTCTTTTAGCATGCAAGCAGACAAGAAGGAGAAGACAAGGCACAACCACTTCATCAAAACTGCACAGCCATACAAACCTAAGGTAAATGGTTCAATAAAAGGGACACGGCTTCCTTTAAACAGGGGTATCCGGCATTCCTAAAATTAAAAGGTCTCAAGATAAAGATCTCTCTCTGCATCTAGGGAGTAATGGTTAAATGAAATCTGTGGGCTTCTACCCCTCTCACTGCTCCTTCCCTCTCCTCCTAGCTTGAGTCTTCCATCGAGCAGAACAAAAAGGGAAGCAAAGAAGAGATTGTGGACATAGATGACCCAGAGACACGTCGGTTTCCCTACCCTTTCAATGAGCTGTTGGTGTGGGCCGTGCTGATGAAGAGGCAGAAAATGTCACTCTTCTTCTGGCAGCATGGCGAGGAGAACATGGCAAAGGCACTGGTGGCCTGTAAGCTTTGCCGATCCATGGGCTACGAGGCCAAGAAGAGTGACTTGGTGGACGACACCTCAGAAAGGCTCAAGGAGTACTCAATGTAAGGTTTTCTGTAGCTTTGAGTCATGTCTTGTAGATATAAAATGTATCTGTAAAAGTGAAGGTGTGGACTAAATAAACTGCTGTTGTTTTTCAGTGAGTTTGGGACGTTAGCAGTGGACCTGCTGGAGGAGTCGTTCAGGCAGGATGAGACCATGGCCATGAAGCTGCTCACCTACGAGCTGAAGAACTGGAGCAACTCTACATGTTTGAAGTTGGCCGTCTCCTCCCACCTACGGCCCTTTGTTGCTCATACCTGCACCCAGTTGCTGCTGTCAGACATGTGGATGGGAAGGCTGAACATGCGCAAGAACTCCTGGTACAAGGTTCATGTTCCATCTAGATTTTTATTTTTG
>NC_048407.1:25876168-25880095 GCF_013103735.1 Etheostoma cragini
AAGCATCCACCCACATTAGTCTTTATTTGTCTCTAGGTGATTCTGAGTATGTTGGTACCTCCTGCCATCCTACTGTTGGAGTACAAATCCAAGGCTGAGATGGCTCATATCCCTCAGAGTCAGGACGACCACCAGATGACCATGGAGGACAGCGAACACAACTTCCAGAACATAGCTGAAGACATCCAAATGGTTTGATTCATTCAGACCTTCTTGTTTTATATGTGTATCCTTTTAATTTGAAGCTTTAATTGGAGGTATCTCCCTAGAATCAAAGCAGTCACAATGAAATAAATCTGTAAAAATGATTTAAAATGCACTAATACCTTATAATTCTTAATCATGAAAAATAGTCCAATGATTAGGTGGTATTAAAATGTTAAACGAGACGTGAACAGATTGTATATCTGTTGTGTAATAAGAAGACTAACAAGACAACTTTTCACATAAATCGATCATTGATTAAAAACTTTTCTGTTTCTTTTTATATTTCAGTCATTTATTTGCTCACCTTCTTTCACTCACTCACATTCTCTCCTTTGCTTTCTCACTCTCTTCTCCCCACGTTGCACCTTGCTGTTGTCTAATTTGGGCCTTGTTAACTCTTTACAGGAGGTGTTCAAGGAGTCCAGATCCCACGACCATGTGGAGGCAAAGAATGACATGGAGACACATATTCGTGCCAGGAAGCTTCCCTTAACAAGGAAGTTTTATGCTTTCTACCATGCTCCCATAGTCAAGTTCTGGTCCAACACGGTATGGAGATTACAGAAGAAAGCGCACACATACACAACCATCCATCCATTTCTTTGATGGTTGTTTTTCTGGGTAGTATTCTAGGTAACAGGAAAGGAAGGTGTAGCAAGGCTAGCAAGGCGTAGTATCTTACCCAGATTGAGATGGAAATACAAACAGGAATGTGGAAAAGGTACTTTATTGTATAGCTTATTTCTTTTTCTTTCATCAGGGACTGTTGGTGATGTTCAGAATAAAGATTAACAAGATACTAAGAGCTTTGCTTAATACTAAAGGCATGCGTGCTCTGGCAGTGATGGATACCGTGAATACTACAAATAGGAGAGTGGCCATGATGCAACACCTTATCAGACAAACACACAAAGTGGCGAGACACTGAATATGGAAACACAGCTCTCTCTATTTACACAATTTAGCATTGATAGGATGGACCGATATCCCCACAGCCCCGCCTACAAGATAGCTCATGGAACCCCATCATACAGCATTATACTAGGGCTGCATGGTATTAGGAAAGTATGCGATATGCGATGATGCTATTACTTGCGATGAATAAACAGATAATAAAGTGTACTAATTTTTGCATTTCTAGTGCTTTCAGTATTCTAAAATACAACAAATTGTTTGTTTAAAACAAATGTAAGAAAATAATTTCTAACATTCTTTTATTGAACAAATTGAACATTGAATTGAACATAAAAGACAACACTAAAAAAGAATGACCGTTTTTGACATTTCAAAGTCTACTGATATTATCTTTTAACTAACACAACAAAGTCTCTGCCTTTTGTGATATGTCCAGTTGATATTGCGAAATTTAATATTTGCGTAAAATATAAGGCAGGTAAAATATAAGGCTGCACAATATATCGTTATTTTAATATAGTCATAAAAAAAATAACTATATATTGTGCAGCCTTATATTTTACAATTCATAACATGCATTTAGTTAAGACCCCTCGTTTATTAGTGAAGTATTTGTTTGGGACCTTTGGAAGAATCAATAGAGGCCAATTTTCAGAAGTCATTTGATCTATTTCTTAGAGTGGTTAAGCAAAGTAATTCCTGGCTTGTATGATCACCATATTGTTAATATATTAATTAAACTGTATAAGAAGTGTTTACAAATAAGGGACCATTTTTTTTACACTACACCACTATTCTTACTGGTTGGCTTTGTGAAGTGAAGAGAAATCTAAGAGTAAAAGAATTAATTTCTGCATGTGTTATACCCTTACACTTACCTTTAAACAGTCATTTATAGAATCGAGACTTGGAAAGAGATGCAGACTAGCAGTTAAATGTTATTTAAAACAAATGTTCTTGAATACTCACTTGCTACTTTCATGTCCACACTACTGCACAGGATTATCACTAATCTTTTCTCACTTGTGCTGATGTTTATTAATTTTATTCACAAGCCTGAGGCTCGTTCTCAGGAGTCTGGGAGTCGTCTTTCAGAGTTTTATTTGCACTAACAGGGTTGTTTTTCAAGCTGTTTAAAACAAAGGCGTGCTGATAGCATCACTGAAACTGCTAGTCTACATAACACAGTCTGTGCTTATCTACATCTGCTGTACCTGCTTCTATTTTGATTTCAACACATCGGTGCAGCACACAAAAGCTTACCCATCAGATGGGGGGTGTTAATGGCCGATTTTCCAACAGTTCACATGTCGAGGTTCAGCAATTTTTTGAATTTAAGTTGTACCAAGAAACCGTGCGTGCATGTGTGCGTGTCTGCTTGTGTGGACAAACTTTCCCACAGTCTGCAGTATGGTTGTACAAAAGAGCTCCTTTCTGTTACAAGCTCTGGTCAAACTTCGGTGCTGAGTTCAAGTACCATTGGGCGACACTCAGGTGGCTTGAACTTCTTTTTATACAGCAAGTTAGTAAACACTAAGCGTTTTAATTTGAACTCACCCGTTCAAAGTTATGCAAATTACATAAATTACTTGTATGGTATTGACTGTGTAATCTCTTACCTTATTTATTTGTCTATCCGATAGTTGTCTAGATATTTCACTAAAAGAAGCATTCATTATTTGTTGGCCAGTGGAGGGCAGGATAATTCTATACACAACACTGATGTCACTTCTTAGTAGATGTTGTACTGACTAGTACTGGGGTTGATAAGAGAAGTAATGTCAAGTTACATACAGTAGCTTTTCAGTGTTGCTATAGAAATACTGATAATTGCAGCTTCAAATGACTAGTAGGATAAATATTTCCCTTTCAATGTTTTATATATAATCCCCAGAACTGCTCATCCCCTCCCTTTTGAATGCTGACTTTGTTTAACTTGAGATGGAGAAGATTACATTTCTCTACTTTCACACAGCTAACCGCCAGCTGAGTTCAGAGGCCTCTGTCAAAATGGCAGACTACTTATCCCTCAAAGTGCCATGATGAGGTTTAACCCCGTAAGAGGGCCTCAACTAACTCTCAAAATAAGTCTCAAAAATATCTCAGAGAGAGGAAGCCCTTCTCTGGAACTGTCTGAATTTAGAGGCTCTTTGTCAACACAGGCCAGTCATCTACATTCAACATATCTTATACACAGTTTGTCTACATTTTACACATTTATGACCTAGATAGTTAATGAAAAAGGTTACGCTATTCCTGTTCTTGGAAGAATTTATCCTTTAAATGTATAAAGGTTTTATATAATGTTTTTGGAGTTGTTTATAGGTCTTGTGTATTTCTTGTTGTCAGCTCTTCTACCTGGGCTTCTTGATGACATACTCGTATGTGGTCCTGGTGAAAATGCCCAAATGGCCTTCTCCTCAAGAGTGGGTGGTCATCCTCTACATATTCACATCTGCCATTGAAAAAATTCGAGAGGTATGTGCAACAGAAGACACTGCAGTACACTGTACTGCTTTAAACTTCACCGAATACAACAAATTAACTTAGTTCCTTAGCATTATTTCACATTCTTTCATTTTTTTCTCCTCCATCTTCTTTTTTCCAGATGTTTATGTCTGAAGCAGGCAAAATAAGCCAGAAGATAAAAGTGTGGTTCAGTGACTATTTCAATGTGTCTGACTTTCTGGCCATTGTGACCTTCTTCGTTGGCTTTGGCCTGAGATTGGCTGGAGGTGAGGCCTTTGTCCCCGGGAGGACGGTGTACTGTCTTAATATCATCTTCTGGTATGTGCGCCTCTTGGA
>NC_048407.1:25880195-25885798 GCF_013103735.1 Etheostoma cragini
TCCATTTCTAATCTGGTGTGGAAGTACCAGCGCTACCACTTTATTATGGCCTACCATGAGAAGCCTGTCCTCCCTCCCCCCTTCATCCTCCTCTGCCATATCTGCTCCCTCTTCTGTGTGTGTAGAAAGAGGAAGAAGGAGCATACCTACGGACCAAGTACGACAGCACTACCGGCATTCTTTGGCAGAAACTGCATGTTGATTATTAAAAACATGCAGTAACAGTAACACTGTCTTCCTGTCTTTCAGAACTGTTTCTCACAGAGGAAGACCAAAAGAAGCTTCATGATTTTGAGGAGCAGTGTGTGGAGACGTACTTTCATAAAAAAGACGATCAGTTTCACTCGGGAAGTGAGGAGCGTATACGCGTTACCTCAGAAAGGTGAGATTGTTACTGGGCTTCTTTAAAGTTCCCTGTGAAGTTTTCTTGTAGATAAACAAAAGGTATGTTTATAGACAGTGTTACTCACCAAAATGTATCCTTGCGGTCTAACAAACGTGTGAGCATGTGCATCCTCATGCAAACGACACAAAACAGACCCACTTATAGCAAACTGCTCCAAATGTTGCCTTTTTTAAGGCTCAAAAGATTCTGTGATTAAAATTAAATAAAATGAGTAACATAGCCTACTCAATATACAGTAATTATGACATTTAACATTTCCCTAAATGACTAGACATGAGAAAAATCTGACATTAGGTCAGTGAATATGCCATGCTTGAGCATTGGTCATTTAATAAAAATTAAGAAATCTATCCTTTTACATTGTGTATTTAACAACTTAACATTAACAATAATGGGTAACACGAGCTGAGCTGTGGGTAACTGAAGTTACTGTTTGTCATTTCCAGGGTTGAGACCATGGGTATGCAGCTGAGGGAGGTTGGGAACAAGGTCAACTTTATTAAACGCTCTTTGCACACATTGGACTCCCAGATTGGCCATCTGCAGGACCTCTCAGCTCTAACTGTGGACACCCTAAAGACCCTCACTGCTCAGAGGGCGTCGGAGGCCAGCAAAGTCCACAATCAGATTACCAGGGAGCTCAGCCTCTCTAAGAATGTGGTCCCCAGCATCGGTCCTGTGGCAACAGACACTGGCCCCCACTCCAAATCCTCTGCGATAGGCAAACGCAGTGTGGGGGCCTTCTTTGGCTCGTCTTTTCCACTGGCAGGAGCCAACATCGCAGATTCTCTTTTTGGGATTGGTGTAGGGGGAGGGGCTGGGACAGAGAGTAGCCGGAGAGTCGGGAACATCCCTGAAGCAGGACTAGGGCTGGACCCAAACTTTAACCCAGCGTTGAGTCCAGAGAGGAGGGGGTTGTTTGGGCTTGTGCCCCTTTCTGCAGAGGCTGGTTCCTCAGGCAGTGTCGGCTCCAGTGTCTTTGTCCAAAGTGCTGTGGCCATTACCCCCCCAGAGCTGCGTCTCCGAGGCCGCTCTCTCACTCAGAGTAAGCTGACCCGTCCTCAAGAGCCGGGCCTTTCCGACTCCCCATCGAGCCTGCCCAGTGTACCCTCCTCAAGGGCTCAGTTCAACATGAGCTGCACCGCTTCCCAGCCCAGTGGCTCCAGTCATCCAGATCTCACGCTAGTTCGTCTTAACCAGCAGCCAGACAGCACCACTGTAGAGTTTGGGGCGTTTGTTGGTAAGTACGAGACTGAGGGTAAATCTGGTAGTGATGAGGAGGGTGAAAACTTTGTGTGTATCCTACTGTTATCATTGTCTCTAAGACTCTTTGCTGTGCTCAGCCTGCCCGCTTGCTTGCTTTCACTGCAAAGCCTGAGAACACAGATGGGGAAGAGAGAGAGGTGGGTTGGGGGTACCTGAAGGAGGCATTCTGCAACAACAAGGGCAGATCAGGCTCTCTAAGTAAACAAAGTTTACTTTAACACTAATGGCTACCCGGCTACTGAAACTGAATCCTAATTGGCTGACACCCACGGAAATATTGGCCTGCCAGGCTGAGCCCATCCCCTGCTGTGGCACCCAGGAGACCCCACAGAGGAATGACGAGAGAATAGAAAATGTTGGCACCAACTGCCCCTCCAATGCTTCTCCTATGAGGGTCATAGTCGGTCAGAAGTCTTGCTTGACCAGAAGAACACGGCACAAGAGCCAAACACAATGAGAGGTTTGAGTTTCAGTCTTAACTTAAGTTGAGGACTGTGTCTGTCTGGTGCTCGGGCCTGTCCATCTCCAGATCAGGATCCCAGTAGACCTTCAGCTGGTGCCTGCTCTTTTCCTTTCTATGTTCTGTCTGGGCGTCTTGTCTGACCTTGTATTCTCTGTTCCTGGGTGGTTCGGAGGTTTTCACATGTAATGTGACTGGAGCATAAATGGTTGAGGTTTTCAGCACTAACCGCGATTGATTTAAGGATTTGTTTGACAGGTGGAGGTGAGGAGTTCCTCATAAGAATCAGCTGTTTGAACTGTGATTATTTCTCCATTGGGGTTATAATGATGTCACCAGATTGGGAAGTGCATCTTTGAATCCTACACAGCAATTGTCTTAGATGTCACCATGGTATTAGGGATTGTTTTGCTGGAATGTTGTTACACAAGGCAAACATGAGTTACTACTTTATTTTGATAAAATCACAGAGTGACAAGGCAGCTTCACTGGGCCTGTTGGAGGTTGACAATATTTTCTTCTTTTCAGGACATAGAGACAGTTTGGACCTCCATCACTCCACACCCAAAGAGAGCTCCAGCAGACAGCAAAGTCCAGTCCTACAGACCAGATCGCAGGTGTGTATGTATGCATGATGTATGAACCATCATTTGGTTGTTCGGTGCAAGGACAGTACACTATATATATTTTTATCTCGGAAGAGCTGGTGGCGCAGACATTTTTTCCTTCATCCATGTGAATAATATTGACAGCCCAATGTTTTTAGCTGTTTGTTTAAAGTGTGTTCCTGTCATATTTGCCTTTTATGTAAACCGTTTATAGCTTATTGATGATCAGTCAACACACTTGTTTTAGAGGTCTTACAAGGAGATTTTGATGTGTAAGTAAAAAGTTGTCACTCCTTGGTACCTTGTGCCACCTCCTTTTTAAGCATTTATCATCATTTGTCACTTAGAGTCAAAATGTTTCACATCTAAATGAACCACATGGTTTGCCACAGGAAACAGATTAGAAGAGGTGGTAATACAAATGTTATCCAAACTTCAACTTGATGCAGGCTTTATTTGCTAAAAGGTGTGGTTATTTCCGCCAGGTGTCTAACCCGCAATAACTTAGCAGGTTTGATTTGAACGCATCAGCAACTGACTGACTTGTTGGGTTGTTGGTCTCTACTTTTCCCAGCATGTAAAAACTCATAGGGATTGATTAATTCACCTGTTGAGTTTAATCAGACCGATCATTATGCAGATTATCTTGTAATTAATGTAGTTACTATGTGATCTCTTTTCTATCTTTCTGCCATAGGCTCAGCCTGAAGGTCCTGATCACATCCGAGCAGTCAACTCCTACACCGGCTTCACAGAGTATGAAAGAACCCCGGTTCTCCTCCATCCTGACTCCTGTAAGCTCACAAAAATAACACAAATGATGCTAAGAAAATATCTGCAGGGGAAGATATTTTTAAATCTTAAGTTCATTGAAGCCCAAAAACCAACAGCAGCATCTGTTTCTTAAATGTTTAGTGTCTCTCTTAACACATTACGGTTGGGTATTGTTTATCGTGTTTGTGTAGCTCTGACAAAGAAGGACAGGAGCAGAGTGTCAGCTGAAGATATTCTCATTCGTGATGACCCCAGGCCTGCAGTTCTGGTAAGAAATGTATATGTGTGCTGAGTAAAACAAATAGATGTTAACTTTATTTATGCTGGTTTCTGTTTGCGTTTAACGAGTTCATCTTTCTCCTCCAGGAAAGAGTTCAGGTCAAATCAGCCCAAGCAAGCAGCCTGTAAGTTTCCTCCCACTGGGCAACAAAATACACACACACACAGAGGCTTCATTAACATATTAACTTTGCTTAGTCAATGAAGAAAGGACAGTAATGTAAATACATTTGTCACATGCAGGAAACAATTAATGTTTTGCTCAGACAATAGCCCGACCAAGATTGACCTGGGTTTCCCCCGTTGTCTGTCTTTCACTTTTAGCTTTTAGTTGTTGTTTGTTTAAATTCTCTTTTTTTTCACTAGATGGCCCTGCGGCCCTGCCCCAAAATCAGCCATAACTGCAAAAGATAACTTAGAATTGGGCGCCAAGATAGCTCTTGTGGTAGAGGTTTACTCCTCGACGCAGCGGGCCCAGGCCCTTTGCTGTATGTGATTCGCCCTCTCTCTCCGCTATCATTTCTTCAGCTGTCCTTTCAATAAAGGCCTAACAATGCCCCAAAAACTAATAGAAAAAAAATAGATAACTTAGAAATCTGTAACCTGTCAAAATGTGTTACTGCAGAGCCGTTCTACCTGCCGTAAATCTTTTTGCGACTTTGTGGGAAAATTTTGACCCGGGCAAAGGCCATAATAAAAACTATATAAAAATAATGTTCTTTTTACAGTTTGTCTCGTTTGATGTTACATGTCATTTATGATCATTATATAAAAAAATGACACAGTTTTAGAATCATTATAAAGTTACATACAGTAACTTTAAAGCCAGCTCTCCCGTATAGATACATTAACTAGACTGATATGGATTTCTGTTGTCCCTTGCTCTCTTTCAGACGAACTCCTGGGGAAGAAACACTAAATGGTAAGAAAGCTGGTCCAGCAGTATTTACACAGGCTCTGTTATCAAAGGAACCTATTCCCTTTCTTGGCATGCACTGTAATGTTGTGTGGTACCCTACATCCTGTAACACCTTTATCAAAAACATGTACCAAGGAAACTCGACAAGGAAAGGTTGATAGAATCCAAAGAAAATCTTGGGTAGATGGGGAATATCAAAACTGTATCTAAAATATTTAAAACCCTGTACCTTCAGATATTACATTAGATGATCTTTCAGTTGAAATAGATAACCCAAAGTCATTATGGAATTGTGTTTAGGGATAATCATAAAAAAAAGGATTGTACTTGATGTATGCCTACTCATGTTTCTGGGCGAAAGCTTCACTATGCTTTTCTTCTTCTGTGGTTACAGCTGCAGTTTCTCTCTACACACCGCGACACACCCACCTGGGAGCCAGAAAGGACTGTGAGTAACCCAAACATAAAAAGGAAAATAGTCTATCAATAAACTGGTGATAATAAGACTGCCCTGGTTGAAATTGTATTTGCAGAGATAACTGAAAAAACTGTAAATGTCCAAGAAATTTAAACAAGTAAATGCAAATCAATTTTGTGAAATCTTTACCTGGCAACAGAACTGACTTGGTGAAAGTAAAACTGTTGCGTCAAGCTTGAGCTGTTGTTATTGTGAAATCGTACGGAGACTTCTACTGGTGGATGATGGAACAGCTCAGGGTGGTTTTGTTAAATGATTTGGTCCGAATGATTCTGTTGTAATTTCAACTGTCATGTTCAATAAATTACATCAACTCATTCTGTAAAAAGATAAACAGTTCTCTTCTTTTTCTCCATAGCTATTGGCTCACCTTTCAAGCCCATGGAAAGCTACCAGTACTCAGGTGAGCCATG
>NC_048407.1:25885898-25890282 GCF_013103735.1 Etheostoma cragini
GTTCTCTTCTTTTTCTCCATAGCTATTGGCTCACCTTTCAAGCCCATGGAAAGCTACCAGTACTCAGGTGAGCCATGGAGAATAACTTGTGTCATCATGTTTTAATGTTCTTAATGTCATATGGAACTTTTTCACTGCAGACATCTTGACTTGTCATAGGAAAAGCACAGCTGAAATTGATAAACTTAACGATTGCTCAATTCCATCAAGTGTCCCAGTAAGCCATTTCAGTGTGTCAGCATGCACAATACCAGGGCCTCTCCTAAGTGGAATGCAATTCAATTTTATTTATAGTATCAAATAAATAACAAGAGTTATCTAGAGACACTTTACAGATAGAGTAGGTCTAGAACACACTCCATAATTTTAGGCAGAAACCTCGGACAGACCCAGGCCCTTGGTAGGCGGTGTCTGACGACCGGTTGGGGTTCAAATGAAGTGTGGCAATAACAGTCACAAAAAATAGTAGTTTGTAGGAGTTCTTTGTAGTAGTTCATGGCATAGCAGGGCACTGTGCGGCATGACAAGGCACAGCCGAGCGTAGCAGGATGTAACAGGGCATCGCAGAATGTGTAGCAGGACCATGGCGACAACTGCTACTATGATTTTGAATTCAGCCATCAATAATGGTTTTGAACACACCTGTGCTTTTCCTATTTTGACGTCTGCCAAAAAAAAATCCAAAATTGATGATTGTAGTTTTTTAGTTATATTGCAGTTGATTTGCTGTTTTTGTGTGAAAAGGAGTGCTGTCTGTGGGTAAAAATAATAAATGTTGCACAGAGGCAAAGAACAATGAATAATCCTACAAGTAGTTACACCACTATTTGGTCTTCTCCTGCAGTTGTCCTGACCTGTTTGTGTATTTATGTGTGTGTACATACTTTTCCTCCTGCAGCTGTAGAGCGCAACAACTTGATGAGGCTGTCTCAAAGCATTCCCTTCACCCCTGTGCCTCCTAGGGGTAAGTCTAAATCCTCGTGCATTCCCAGGCATGACAGGTCAGGTAAAAGCACAATAGACAGTTTTGAGAAAAGACAGCAGGCAGGTGGAGAATGAGGAAGTTTGGCCGATGAGAGATGTTTTTCTACATTGTTTTTGCCCTCCCACATCTGCTGCTGTTTGCCTCACAATCACGCCCAAGTTGTTGTTCAGGTGCTGTCTTTTGTGTGCGTATGTTGTTGTTTTTAATATGATTTTGGCTTGTGGCAGTCATATTGTTGTCACAGTTTTGCTGTTTTGGTTGTTGAAATATAAATATCTTTTGATCTGTGCTGTTCCTAGGCATGTCATCATGGTGGTGTTAGGAAAGTATCATGCTGTGTATGTACAGTATGTTATAGACAACTCATAAGAAAAACATGAATCTATACTGCCTTACAAAAGCAGTGAGCAGGAACTACAGAAACAGGGAAGTTAAGGTAAAAAAGGTTTGAAGACTCTTTGCCAAGCCGTAACAGATATATATGTTGTAAAGTATTAATTGTATGCCTTGTTATGCTAATTAGTCAAATGTCACAGACCTTACATGCAATCTAATAAAACATTAGATTGTGTGGACTATCTGAAAGGCACAGGATAATATGGTAATGTGTAGAGAGAGTGGTCAAGACAGTGGAGAAAATTATCAGGACAGCACTTCCTTCCATCTGACACTGCTCGCAGACGCTCCCTTACCAGGGCAAAGTCAGTCACTAAGGACCCATCCCACCCCAACCATGGACTGTTCCCCCTGCTGCCTTCAGGCAACAGGTTCAGCAGCTTCAAATGCAGAACAATAAGGTTCCACAACAGCTTCATCCCCAACGTCATAAGACTGCTGAACTCCCAATAGTCCCTCCTCCCATACATACAACACTAGTCACTTTACATGGACACTGAACCCTATTTGCACTAATGTATTTATATTATTCATTTCACTCCAATACATCCTGCTGCTATTGATATTTTCACTAGTTATAATTTTTTATTTTATATTGCACATACTTTATATTGCACATACTTATATTTATACTGTTTCTGTTTTTACTTGTCTTTTGTTTCTTTTCCTTCTTCGGAGGCTTGAAACCAAATTTCGCTCAACTGTATATTTGAACGTGCAGTTTATCAGATCTGATGTGGACGATCTAAAAACTACCGTGGAAAGCAACTCAAGTATTCTTGATAGCCATGACCACGCTTTTCAAGAGCTGGAAGTGAAGATAGCCGATATGGAGGACAGAAACCGAAGATGCAATATCCGCATCGTCGGGTTGCAAGAGGGGTTAGAAGGCTCTAATGCTATTCAGTATCTCTTGCACTCCCTGTCTCAGTGGTTCCCAAAATTTGCAGATGTTCAGTTCGAGCCCAAAGAAGAACACCACAAATCGGGCTCTGTGCGGGCCACTCCAGGACCTTGGTTTTGGTATCCTTCAGGAACTATGGACCAATTGTGATGTACGCTTTGGGTCATTGTGTTGTTGGAAGACCCAGCGACAACCTAAGGATAGACTAAGAGCAGATTTCTGCATATTATCCCTCAAAACTTCAACATAATTTTCTTTTTTCATGTTGCCATGCACCCAAACAAGGCTCCCTGTGCCTGAGGCTGCAAAACAGCCCCACAGCATGATGCTCCCATCACCATGTTCAACTGTGGGAACTGTTCTTAGGGTTGAAGGCTCCTCCCTTTCTTTGCCAAACATAAGCAACTTCCATGTGCCCAAGCAGTTCCAGTTTAGTCTCATCAGACCAAACCAGACCACCATCACCAAAGCACAGACTTCAGGTTTTAAGAGGCTAATTGACTGGACAGGTGTTGTTTGAAAGCTGATTGGTGTACTAGGTGTGTTTTGAAAGCAAAAATTCCCATGGTATATGGACCCTTTCCTTTTTGGATGTTGTTTATATGGAGCTCTCTACAGCTCACATAAATGGAGCGCCAGGAAGGACTTTGGACAGTTTGCTCAGCATTGCTGAATCCTTGAATTTCAGGCTGTAGACTTGTGCTATAGCCTTCTTTCTTCTCTCCACGAAAGCGAGCGAGTCAACCATGTTTAAGGGCAGCATTTCTTCTACAACATACTGCTCGACCAACTAATTCAACTCTCCCCCACTTACAGTTTTTTCACCAAAGGCCATCTTTTGTTGTTTGGGCGGTGGGGGACCTCCTGCTCTCTGCTTTGCACCGCTTGGTGGGATTTGCTCTGTAAGTTTGATTGTGCAGTGCTGCGACTCCAAATGTTTCTTCAAATTTGACGTAGTGTTTTTGTAGCTATATAGCACTTTATCGCCACCAGCACAGAGTGTACAACAAACCTTAATATTGCCATCTGTAGCTGACACAAACTCACAATAGTGACTGTATTTCCAGCTAGAAAACATGCATCTCTGTCCTCCCTCAATTGTTGTTTACATGTGTGTTGCTGCATGGTACATGTGAACTGTCCTCATGCTGAAAACGTGACTTGTCGCATACGTGACTTCACTTCCCAAGACGCAAGAAGAAAGAAAAGATATACATTTTCACTAAGGAAAATGACAAAAATACTGTAGTAACGCATAGTGACTTGGATAAGTAACTTTAATCTGATTACTGGTTTGGAAACACATTAGATCACTTGTTACTGAAAAAAGTGGTCCGATTTCACTGCTCTTTGTCTTATGCCGGTCTCCCTGTCAATGCCTCTTGTTTATGTGTTTGTCTGTTTCTGTAAGTCTTGTTTGTGAGCTCCAGGCATCGTTCTTGCTGTTTTGGTTTTGTTGTATCTCCCTTCTTCCCGTATTTCCTCTTTGTTTTTGTGTGGAAACATTTGATTGCAAGGAAGGATTGTGGAAAAGGTCTGTGCCTATTGTCATCTAGACCGATGTTTTGCACTTTCACCTATTTGTTTTAAAATAAAATAATTTGATCGCAAAAAAGGTAATCAAAAGAAAAGTGACTGAAGGAAGTCAAATACCTAACATGCCAGATAGACCCATGATAACGAGTAAATGGGTCAAATTGTTACTAAGAAACAAATATTACATCACCAATTGAACATTAGAGCAACTGTATTTTTATTCATGTTGCTCTTTGTTCGTTGGACACACAACAAATGCTTGCTAACTTGTCAGCCAGAAGCACTTTATAAAGCTAGTATATTAATGTTCTATTGCTGTGAGTGTGTTGAAGTCTATCTGCCTGTTTATTTATTTTTTTGTTCAAAGACAGAGGTCAGCAAACAGGGATATGACATAAAGCCAACACATCTGTTTCAAGAAACCTCAAACTAACGCTAACTAAACTAATGCGTGTTTATCAGTGTGTGTGACTCACCTGCTGCAATGTGTTCCCTCAGGGGAGCCGGTGACTGTGTACCGACTGGAGGAGAGCTCCCCCAGCACTATCAACAACAGCATGTCT